>NC_045767.1:123757777-124060808 GCF_008692025.1 Phocoena sinus | reverse complement strand
GGATCATCCTTACTATCATTATTCTGAATTCTTTTTCAGGTAGATTGCCTATTTCCTCTTCATTTGTTAGGTCTGGTGGGTTTTTATCTTGCTCCTTCATCTGCTGTGTGTTTTTCTGTCTTCTCATTTTGCTTATCTTACTGTGTTTGGGGTCTCCTTTTTGCAGGCTGCAGGTTCGTAGTTCCCGTTGTTTTTGATGTCTGTCTCCAGTGGCTAAGGTTGTTTCAGTGGGTTGTGTAGGCTTCCTGGTGGAGGGGACTAGTGCCTGTGTTGTGCTGGATGAGGCTGGATCTTGTCTCTCTAGTGGGCAGGTTCACGTCTGGTGGTGTGTTTTGGGGTGTCTGTGGCCTTGTTATGATTTTAGGCAGCCTCTCTGCTAATGGGTGGGGTTGTGTTCCTGTTTTGCTAGTTGTTTGGCATAGGTTGTCCAGCACTGTGGCTTGCTGGTCGTTGAGTGAAGCTGGGTGCTGGTGTTAAGATGGAGGTCTCTGGGAGATTTCCGCTGTTTAATATTATGTGGAGCTGGGAGGTCTCTTGTTGACCAGTGACCTGAAGTTGGCTCTCCTACCTCAGAGGCAGAGCCCTGACTCCTGGCTGGAGCACCAAGAGCCTTTCATCCACACGGCTCAGAATAAAAGGGAGAAAAAGTAGAGAGAATTAGTAGAAGTATGAGGAAAGAAAGAAGGAAAGGAGGAAAGGAAGGAAGGAAGAAAGAAGCAAAGAAGGAAAGAAAGGAGGGAGGGAGGGAGGGAGGGAGGAAGGAAGGAAGGAAGGAGGGAAAGAAGGAAAAAAAGACAGAAAGAAAGATGATACAGTAAAAATAAAATAAAGTATAATATAGTTATTGAATTAAAAAATATTTAGAAAAAAAAAAAGGGACGGATAGAACCTTAGGACAAATGTTGGAAGCAAAGCTATACAGAGAAAATCTTACACAGAAGCATACACATACACCTTCACAAAAAGAGGTAAAGGGGGAAAAATCATAAATCCTGCTCCCTGAGACCACCTCCTCAATTTGGGGTGATTCGTTGTCTAAAGGAGGGAGGGAAGGAAGGAAAGAAAGAACGAAGGTAAAGTATAATAAAGTTATTACAATTAAACTTAATTATTAAGAAAAAGAATTTTTTAAAAAAAAGTCATGGACGGATAGAGCCCTAGGACAAATGGTGGAAGCTAGAGTATACAGACTAGATGTCACACAGGAGCATACACGTACACCTTCACAAAAAGAGGAAAAGGGAAAAAAATCATAGATTTCGCTCCTAAATTCCACCTCTTCAATTTGGGATCATTCCTTGTCTATTCAGGTATTCCACAGATGCAGGGTATATCAAGTTGATTGTGGAGCTTTAATCCGCTGCTTCTGTGGCTGCTGGGAGAGATTTCCCTTTCTCTTCTTTGTTTTCACAGCTCACAGGAGCTCAGCTTTGGATTTGGCCCTGCCTCTGCGTGTAGGTCGCTGGAGGGCGTCTGTTTTTTCGCTCAGACAGGACGGGGTTAAAGGAGCCGCTGATTCGGGGCCTCCGGCTCACTCAGGCCGGGGGTTGGGGGATCTAGATATATGCTTTTAAATACTCGATACAATAAATAATTTGGTCAATCTAGTAGTCTATATGATGAATACCTTAACTGGTATATTTCACTTTGTCACTGGTTCTCTTATGTCATATGTGAATAGGAAAACGCAGGTATTCAATTTAACACATGCACTCAACACAGAACTCAAAGAACATTGAATGTTAAGATTTTGTAAGACTGTGGTAACAGTTCACTTATATATTTTTTAAAAATCTCTATTATTTGGAATACAGCCAAAAACCTAGTAGTAGGCAGCCATAATAGACAAATAAACCCATAGGAAAGTGTCTCAGTCATGTCATCAGAGCCAGTTTACCATTATTTTAGGCAATATTTTATCAAGCTAGAGTAACGTTCTCCAAAAACACAACAAAAGGCATACTTTTAACAGCATGGGAGAATGTGGAAGGGAAAAGGGTCTAGTGAGTGCTTTATGTATCAGAATCCTGTTAAATATCTGGTGGATGTTGTTCATTTAATTCACACAGCCGGTAGTTCCTATTATCCTCATTTGACAGGCGAAGATAGTGGATCTCATTGAGTTTGAGTAATCTGCTCACCTTGAGAGGCCCAGGAGATAGCTCAGGCCTGTCTGCCTCAGAGGCTCATTTTGTTTTCACTGTAACTGTAACACTCTGTTTCCCCTGGGAAGTGGAGAAGTGACCAGTGTGGCCAGTGAGCTGACCACAGCACGACTCCAGAGGAGAGCCAAAAACTGCAGGATTAAACACTGAGAACAGAGTAACAGTCTGGGTCCACTTCTGTTTAAGGAATAACTTTCCAACACAGCTCAAATGGCTCATTCTATTACAACCCAGAGGAATAACTAATACTGATAAAAATTTGCCCCAAAGGGTGTGGGAGAGATTTTCCTATCTAAAATACACACATGCATACATACAGGCAAAGTTCACTGCCTAGACTATAAACTTTGATTATATGGGAAATGATTAGATCAGGAGTCAGCTGACCTGGGCCCCAGGTCATTCAGTCAATTCTATCCCGGAAGCCTTTTCAATGTACCACCCTATCATTGAGCTTTACCCTTATCCCTCACTCTTTACCCATTTTTCATTCCTAATCCTATTTGTCCTTTTTGTTATTTTAAAAATGTTGAGAATATTCATAATTAGTTCTAAGCCTTAATTCAAACTGGCCATTTATGTGGTAAAATAACTTTTTCTAAAAGTGTCATTAAATTAAGTATCCATAGCAACAAACAAACAAACAACTTCTGGAGCCTATATTTTGAGGAAGTTCCACAGGCAGAGTCAGAAAATATTCCCCACACTGTGCAAATGCACATTGCCTCTAGAGCCAGGCAACATGTTTGTATTTTTAAAAACAAAAATATTATTAACAAATCAATGAGTCATATTTCTGTTATCTTGCATACATTATTTATAGAAATTAAGCCAATTTTACTATTTTTTCTAGATATCGACCTTCATATGTCTTTGTCAAATGATCCATTTTCAGTCAACATATTCACATAAAGACATTTCAAGGCACATGAAGTTTTACTGAAGTGTACATGTTACATGAAGCTTACATGTTACAAATAGGAACCCAAAATATGAATTTGCTATTTAAACCGTTCCCTATTTAAAGATTACTCCAGATTAGTCATTTGCAGCACATGACTAAGCATGTAACACTTGTTTTATCATTAACATTTTCTAAATGTTAACATCCTCAAGGAAAAGGAAATTATTTTATTTGTGCTAGGCAAACTCCACTCACATCTGGTATTCTCCATCATTTAAATCCCCCTAGGGTGCAATAAATTTTGTACTTGAAATCATAGGAAACTCTCTGATTTGTCTCACTTTTATTAACTGGATCTCAGAGGAGGTCAGATTTTTAACTTCTTGTTGAGGCTATGTAATGGAATGATAGGAGAAAATTAATATTGTGGATGTGTGTTTTGTGGCAGGCTTTGTAGTTTGAATGTAAGGAAACTGAGTCTTAGGAAACTCAGAAAACTTAAGACACTAGCCCAAGGCTACATAGTTAGAAAATAATAGTGCTTAGGATTTGAATCCATGACCAGCTATCCTAAGGCCAACATCCTTCCATGATACTCCACTGTTATGATCTGTCAATAAAAAATATTACACGTAATTTTCTGTTTAAAAGAAGTAAGAGGAAAGAGAGTTTTAAAATACTCTGAATTAGAGGTCAGATAATACATATTCTGTAAAATGTATGATTTAAAATTTTCTAATTATATTCAATGTAAAATGTATTTTATTAATTTTCCATTTTAATAAATAAAATATATGATATTTATACTTGAAAATATATCAGCTTTTCTTCTACTTTTAATGCACTCTGAATAAATGTAGCACAATTTTCAGAGTTTACATCATTAAAAGTACAAATTCTTTACATATATTTGCAATTCTTAATTATTAAAATTATATAAAAATTTAACTTACTTCACACAAAATTCTTTGAAAATAGGATAACTCTCCCTATGTCAAGTTGTTCCACTAAGTCAGAGAAAATAAATTTTTTTGTTACTTTTTGGGAAGAGTTTGTCAAATTATCTTTTGTACCTTTTTTTTGTCCTGCATTTGTCACTTCTTAATCATTCACTATTTTGTTGCGTAATGTCACAGCATCCACTGCATTTCTTTTCTCATTAGACTCATCCAAATGACAAACTGTTTCCTGATTGGTTGAGCTTTTAGTCTTCCCTTCTTACCAAACCCTTTCATTGATTTTTCTAGTCATTCCTAAAGGAAAATAGTGGTCTTATTATCTCCAGGCTTCATGTTTATGGCCCCAGTCCACATGAGTTTTGCTCTGTATGGTTTACCTAAAACAAAAGTAAACAAAATTGCCTGCCATTTCAAGCAGGGGATTTATTCCTTTTAATTAGAATGAACCATGGCATAATAGGAAGAGCATGTGTGTGGAGCAGAGTTGGTTCTAAGTTTAGGTCTGCACTGGCAGAGTGTCAGGGAACTGCTGAACAGCCCCTTTTGCTTGGCTTCATGGTACAGTCATTGATGATGCCGCATCCAGGCTCTGAAGTGAATTACTAAAATAAATTTGGTGGTGATGCAGAAAATGTGAGATAATGCACAGATCTCTCTCTCCCCTGATCTTGGAGAGCTCTTCCCAGTATCTTTTATACATATTTTTTTTCATTTAAGGTTCAGAGTTTCTTTAGAACTTAAAGTCTTCTTCCTCAAATGGCCTCTAACCACTTATTCATTGGTCAATTCAATCATTTCAAAAAACACGCTCGTGAACAAACGTGGGTGTGGTGAAGTCAGTGATTGGGTAGATTTCCTATAACAGGGTGACAGGAAATCTGGGATTAGCACCAGAAGGCATCAGAGATAAAGAATTAAGGTTGTCAAGTGACTAAGACTTCAAGGGAAATATGCGTTTTAAACCCTCCGTTTCAGAGCCTGTTTCCTCACTTTTTCCAGCTACCAGAGTTTTGTCCATTCTGCAAGGTGTAACTCAAGTTACACTTCCTGAAGGAAACTTCAAATCCTTTTTTAATCACATGATTTTTGTCACCCTCCTCTGTACTTTCTTGTACACATTTGCCATTTCTGTCAGAGGAAACTGTCAGCGGTATTGTTCCAGCTGTTGACGTGTCTGAGGTACTCACTAGATCATAGAGGGACTCTCCTGCAGTGCCTGCAGAGAGTAGATAACAAATGTTTGTTCAACTGACCCGAAGTATCAAAGCTGTTATTTGACCATGGCCAGCCTCAAAAGCTGACTGTAATTTGATCGTGATCTGTAACATCAAAGGTGTTTCTTTCTGAACTCTGCCTTATGGTATGGATTTCTGCAATTACTAGGCAAGAACATGTGTGTGTATGTGTGAACGTGCATATATACACATTTCTTTTACTTACAAATTGTTATAAAATAGATTGTCTGTAAAATGCCAAGTGGTTTTTATTTTTAGTAAGTTTTACAGGATACATAATCAGAACAAGAGTGCTACTTCAAAGGAATCCCTTGGGGGGACAAAATTTATTCAAATTCACTGTCTTTGCTCTGAGCATTTTTGGAATGAAACTCCTCTTAAGGATTTGCCTTCAGAATTTATTGTGGAAGAAAATTGTGAACCTCATTGTTTTATAGTCACAAGACATGTTTCCTTAGTCCCCAGCCTTTATTCTCTCTTCTTCTCCATTCCTCTGTCCTAATATTTTGATGTTAAGTTCTATAATTTTGTCTCTATTCTCAATTGATTAAAAAACAGCCATTCAGAGGAGGGTAAAGGTAGAAGACTTAGGAAAGCAGAGGCTATTAAGCATATAAAGTATAAAATAGGAATTAGAGTGTTAACATTTGTGGGCCTTTTTTGATGCATCGAGCACTTTGATAAGTGCTTTGCGTGAATTAACTTACTTTTTCCTCCCCAAATGCTATCATGTGCATGCCATCATTATCTTCATTTCTACAGTGAAACAAATGAGAGAAGTTAAGTGACTCGTCCAAAGTCTTGCAGCTAGGTAAGTGATAAAACAGGGAATCAGACTCTGTCAGCGTTGATCTCAGGGCCTGCATTCTGAGTAACTACTCTGGCTATTTTAGATAATTTCAGTGTAACTGAGAGTCTAGTCAGTATTTCTGTTCCTTTCCATTCTCTGCTCAGCACTCTTAGAATAACCCAGACTGAAGTTCCTTACTTCTACCTTCAGACCAGGCTATTCAGGAACAGTCTTCATATCCACTCTCATTCGTGCTTTTCACCTTTCCCTTAGATCATATATTATGCAGAGTCTATGCTAGGCTTGCCATTTGATTACTGGGCAATTAATACTGCTTATAATTAAGAACAAAGGACCAAAATGCACAGTAGGTCCTATATTCCCCAGTGTGTATGGTCATGAAGATGATAAGACATCATAACAAGAAATGGAAAGGATCTTCTTGGATAAAAGGGTAATGGTCCCAGTGCCAGGATGATTCATACTGCCTCTCCTAATAATATTTCTTCCACATTCCTCAGAAAAATGATTCAGTGATCATGGTGATAGGTTGAGAGGGGACAAAAAAATGGGAATAGATTATAAAAAAATTGGGGGGAGGAAACTGGATTTTTTGTAACCTATTTAAATGTTGGTATACCATTGAGACAGATCTAAAATATGGTATTTCCAGTACTTTGAGTAACTCATAGGCTTGATGAGGAAAATAAAATAAACTTCATTAGATTACTTTCATAATCTTTTAAGATAACATAACACCACATTGGGTTATGATAACTAAAAAGGAAGCAGCTCTTCGGTATAAGAGGATGGCATATATATAATGCAGCTACATTATCTGTATCTATACTAAGGCTCAGTGCTTTCTATAGAAACCCTCCCTGTGATTATTTAGATTTTATTTAAGAAACTCCCCAAACAACTCATTTTATCTGTCCACAGATTTGATTTTTAGAATGGTTTTCTCTCTCTTAAATCAAAATAGGTATCCTAATTTTAAGGGTATACCAAAAAAATTATTTTTCCATTTGAAATATCTTTAGATTATTTTCATGACAGCTACTCGAATATTCTCCTTGAATCTTCCTTTGTTCAGGATAACCATGTGAAGCCCTTTTAAGTATTTTCTGTAAGTCTTAATTTTGAGTTCATTCATTTGTTAATTCATCAAATATTTATTGAGCATCTATTATATACCAGATACGTTCCAGGAACTTCGATAAGAAGATAAATAAGATAGATAAGCTTCTGTTCTCATAAAGCTTGTACTCCAGTTAGGGCTGATAAAAAATAAGTATATACACATATGTGTACAAACACACATACACAAGGTAATTTTACATGGTATTAAGTAGACAGTATACAAAATATAAAACATAGTATTGACACAGAGATTGCTGGTAGAGTGTGATTAGGTGTGTCTATGTGAGGGCGATATAATTTTGGATAAGGAGTCCTCTTTAGGAAAGTAACATGACATGAGCCTTAAATATTTGATAAACAGAAATAAATCTGGAGTGTGTGCATGTTGGCTATAAGGAACATGTTGCATGAAATGAAAGGATAAAACCAGGTCAGACCGAAAAGGAATTTATCATAAATTTTAAGGAGTTTGATGTATGTTGCAGTAGAAGCCACTGGAGAGTCTTAAGAAGGAGAAATATATAACTTGACCCATTATTTAAAAAAGAAAACAAGTTACTATGAAGATAATAGACCATGGTGTTGCACAAAAGTGAAGGCAGGGAGACCACTTGGGGACAACTGCAATGGGTTAGGAAAGAGACGGTAAAATCATGGATTAGGGTAGTAATGGTGGAGATAACGAGATATAGACACATATAGGAGCTCCTGTAGCCAACCCATTTATATATTTCATTGTTCATATGAGAAATTTTATACTGAGATTTAAATATTCTCAAGTTATTAGTACATGGACATCTGCTAGAATTAGTTGGCCATGACAGAAACTATAATTAATCTTTCCTCTATCTTTCACTGTACCATTCTCAACATGCAGTTTCCACCTGATAGTCAAAATGACTACTTGAACTCCAGCTGATCACATTGATAGGATGCCAGCAAGTAGGACCTGATCTGACAAAGAAAGGTACACTGTCTTCTCTTAAGCATTCTCACTGAGAGTTGTTGCAACGATTTAACATATATTCTAATGGCTAGAATAGAATTTCATGGTCACAATTTGTGAGTTTGGGCAGGTGGAAAATACAGTTTTTATTCCAGATTTTTATGTACTCAAGTGAAGCTCTGAAGGAAGGAGGAAAGTGTGGATACTGGAGGACAACCAGTAGTTTCTGCTACAAAACCACTTAAGCATTTGTATGTATATATGGACATATAGAAAAATACATAGTGAGCTAGGCAGATATTGCTAAGGAAAAAAGAGAACATGGTTATAAGCAGACAATATGTGTGTATATGTATGTGTTTGTATATGTATTTATGTGTGTATGTATAATTATTGACTCCTTACTAATGTTTCTGGTACTGTTCTAAGCTTTATTTAATCCTAAAGCCTATTCATGTTTCAGATGAGAAAACTGAGGCTTTGAAAAACTAAGAACTTGCTGAGAATCTTGCAACTTGGCTTTGACTGACTTCAAAATTTGTTCTCTTTGTTAGGATGGGTGGATGGACAGATGGACAGATGGATGGATGGATGGATGGATAGAATTTGAATAGCTTGATCGCTGATGATGAGAGATAGATGAATGCATAGATAGATAGGTATATCAGTAGTTTAGCTATACACAATTAATTTTTCCTTTCCTAGAGCTATTGTGGCAAAGTTATCACAAACTGGGTGGCTCAAAAAAACAAATTTATTTTGTTACAGTTTTGGAGGCTACAAATCCGAAATCAAGGTGTCAGCAAGGTTGGTTCCTTCTGGAGGGCTCTGAGGAGGATTTTCTTCCATGCCTCTCTCCAAGCTTCTGGTGGTTTCTGGCAATCCTTGGCATTCCCTGACTTCTAAGTGCATCAATCTAATCTCTGTCTCCATTGTCACATGGAGTTCTTCCCAGTATTTCTGCCTACTCTGTGTCCAAATGTCCCTCTTCTTATCAGGACACTAGTCATTGGATTAGTCACTTTAATTCAATGTGACTTTAACTTGATTACATCTGCAAAGACCCTGTTTCCAAATTAGGTCATATTCACAGGTACTGGGAGATGGGACTTCAATGTATCTTTTTGGAAGACACAATCAAACCTGTAACAGAAATCTATTTTGATATGCTTAGGTTAATTTTCAACAAAAAATAACACTGGTTATTCATAGCAATATTTTGAACTTAATTAATTGAATTTTCTTTCCTAAAATTCCAAAGGAAGAATATCGGGATTTGTTTAGCTAGAAAGATTTGAACTCGAATGAATTCAATTAAACATCCTGATTTCCTCTATTTCTGGGCCCAGGGAGTAGCAACTTAATCCTGTCTTATATTGTGAAATCACCTATTAAAAAAAGAAAAGTTTAACATTTGGATAATTGGGAAACAAAAATATCCCATTATATCTAGATCTATTTGTAACCACTTAACATTTCAAATTTGATTCCTTTTACTATAAATTAAAATATACCTATATCTTGAGAAATATTAAGTGAGAAATAGATAACTAATAGGTGATTAGTTCTAAATCAAAAGCTAGATAATGGTTGTAGGAACAATTAATGCAGCCACTATATCAAGAAAAGATGAACTTGAAAAAATCTTAGAACAAATAGAAAAATTATTTTTCAGTAATGGTATTACATCTCTTTAAAGCTCAATTAATAGGCCAAATCCAAACAACTCCCAGTAGATATATAAACCCTGAGATGTAGAGGCTTTTATAAGTTAAGCTAAAGTTATTTTTGAGAAATCATATGATATAGGGTTGTTTGGATATATAGAGAGAAACATTACAGGATGTACTGTTGAAATTCATTGTGAAGGATGAGTAGATAATGACACAAATTTTTAGAAAAAGGATTTAATCAAGGTTCATCTGTCAGTTGTATGTAGGATGGAGCAGATGGAGGAGACTGAAGTTAGAACACATACAAAGCTCTTTGATTCATCTCTGTGTTAGGTGGTGAAACTGTGGATTAGGATGTTGACAATGAAAGTAAAGTGAAAAGAACTTGGACAAGTGATATCTTAAAGGAATAATTCATAGAATTTGGTGACTAACTGGATCTTGAAAAGAATTGGGATGAGTCACATCTCATCCAAAATTTGGAGGCTGGATGACTAGCTTGAATCAAAACTAGGAGGTAAGAGTTTTTCAATGTTACAAGCTAGGAAGAAAAACAGTTTACAATATGTTGACTTCCTCTCCACTAGAACTTGGAAAAAAACAGGAGAATGTCAACTCAGGCTGTTTTTTTTCTATATCCAGATGTCTAAACAAAGCCTATAACCTTCTGCTATGCTCCTTCTATTATTCCCTTCAATTTTCTCTGACCTATTCCATCCTCCCTAATGGAATTTTGGGAAAATTCGAAGCGTTAATTGCCCCTAGTAGATATTTGTGTAACAGATGCCACTGTACTTTCAAATCACATTTTTCCCAAGTTCAGTATTATAAACTTTCTAAAAGATCAATTAAACATGCCAGAGAAATTATATAACAGACATGGATATGGTATATCAAAGGAAGTATACATAATATGTTTTGCCTCCTGGAGCTCAGTCACCAGTGGAGCCTATAATTTTACAATCATCCCTGTTCATGCTTTTATAATGCTCTTATTTAGGTAAATTGACTTTAAAGGGTTCCAGTAATTATGCTTTAATAATTCTAAAGCAAAAGGCATACTTTTAAAAAGTTATAGATCTTATTTCAAGAGCTTTTATTAATAAATTTGTTCTCTTTACTGAGACATATTTGCAAGTCCCCTGTAACAAGTAGTAGGGAAAGTTTAGTTGGTAAATTCCTATGCTTTGCAGAAAAATTGCATTTCAAATGTGATATATTAAAGTCGGTGCTTAGTCTAGGAGTATCTTAATAAGTGTTAGAAATATAATTTGTATAACATAGATACTTTTTGGATTTTCCATACTTCATCGTTCATGGTTTCAAGGAGCTTATGCAGCTCTTTGAAATTATTTTTAGAAACTTAGGACATCTTGTTATGCTCTAATAAATGGTATGAGTAGCTTTTATAGTTTTACTAAAGTACTGAAAAATGAAAATAAGCAATGATATTTTCTACAAAAGTATTATCAAATCTCTTAAGGAAACAGATCTAGTATTTTGATCAAGACTTAGTTTTAGAGACTTAGGAGATGGATAAAGGATCAAATATTAGATAGCATTTGAGATACATTAAAGATTAAATAATTGTATTTACTTGAAACGTACTAGCCTGTGGAAGTAGTCAGATTTCATTGTGTGAAGCAAAGTTTTGGATTAAAAGGCCTTCACACCATACACAATGAAGCAGCACTCTTAAGGATTCATAACAGCTCAACTTTGCTCATATTTTAAAGTAAATATTAAATGAGGTTCATTTATTTTCTTTTATAAAGTAGTAAGACAATACTTTGTAGGGCTTTCTTGGTTAGTGTTTTTTTGTCTTTATTTGAAACACGTGTCGTACACTAGCCAATTTATATACTGCTATATTTTAACATTAATACCCCAACAAAATGGCCTGTGAGGGATTTGGTACTGACTATTCTTGACTTTGACAACGCATCAAATATGAGAATACTGTATAAGTCGATGAAGAATTGCTTGAAGCAAAACTCAAGGAATGTTAACATCTGATTGATTACCTGGCCTTGATGCATGAGTGTTTTGAAAAACAACTTGTCTTTTACTAAGAGCATAAACATGGTTATCAAACAATTAGTCATCTGATACTACTTCATGGAGAATGATAAAGCAATGAGCATATACAAGTGAGGTTTTTTTTCACAAATAATTATTTCCAGATGCCTATATATCCATATTACCTAAAACCTGCGTGAGAATTATAGGATATAAAAAACTGTGCGTATGTGTAGGTGTACGTGTATGTATGTATGTATGTATCTATCTATCTATCTGGAAAGCTGCCTCGAAAGTCTAAGACCTTACTTGAAGAATGGCTTAGAGCACATTGTGAAATCCTAATGATAAAGAACAGATGGGATTGATTGCTAACTCAGTGTGAAATAGGAGGAAAATGCCTGCAGATATTCAGACCTGGTATGGAACAGCTATTCCAGCCTCAGTAGCCAGGGCTTATCAGGGTGAAAGAACCAGACTGATGAACACAAGGCAAAGTTTGTGTGAAAGAAGTGAAATCAGCCTAGTAATTGCTTGATTACTGAAAGGAAAATATCACTTCTGGAGGGGAATGTTTTAAATGAACTCAAAAATAGGCATACTGGTCTCAGTAGGCTTCAATTAAAAAGTTGCGAGATTTGTTTTACTGGCACTAGAAGATGCCCAGAAGTAATTTATGTTCTGGGGAGCCTTTCATACATGAAGTCAACTCCTCTTTTATTTTTAGATCCCCTGAGTCTCCTAAGAAAAAAATATGCCAGTCAAATGGCAAATCAGAATCAAATAGCCACATAATCCACAGTGGAAAAATTTTTTAAACACATAGAAATATTGCAAATAGGCTGCTTGGAAATCTTACTCTGTTCTACTTCGTATCTGTGGAAGATAAAAAACAAGGGGAACCCTGGCGGTCCAGTGGTTAAGACTTCGCCTTCCAATGCAGGGGGTGCGAGTTCTATCCCTAGTCGGGGAGCTAAGATCCCACATGCCTTGTGGCCAAAAAACCAAAACATAAAACAGAAGCAATATTGTAACAAATTCAATAAAGACTAAAAATGGTCCACATTTTAAAAAAAAAGAAAGAAAAAACAAATTATTGTGAAATAATGAAAGACAGAAAGATCTTACTTGTCATCTAGGATGGATAGAAGAATGGACTCTTGATTCAATTTGGTGTAACATTTTTGTAACAATTCAGGTGCTTAGAAATGCATCATGTGTAAAAGCCATTATTCAGTTAATGAGATGCTAAACCACAATTTGCGTTGAAATTGTCCAGTGTTGCTTTTCATTAAAGAGATAATGATTCAGAAGATATTTTAGGTGTTGCTACAAGCTGCTGTTTCATTCCATTTTTATTTGGCAAATTGGGTCACATTGTATTACAAGAAGATAATCTGACCTATAATATACCCATGTTACCTGATTTTGCAACACAGAAATGATGAAACGTGATAGCCCCTTTGCACCTGGCTTGCAATCTCAGCATAATGCCATGCTGAAGCAAGTCAGCAGACCTTTATACAATAACCTAAATTTTGCTTTACGGCACTTTTGTCTGTATTAAATGGTACTCTTGGAATGCAAAACATCTGCAACAGTTCAGTATGGTAAAGTAGACAATATTACAAAGTCTGATAGTTGTTGGCATTGCAAACTAGATGAGGATGAGGGCTCCATAGAACTCATTAGCTAGAGAGAGGAAGCACCTGGCAGTCACTGACGTGCTAATATAGTGACTCCCATAGTAATAGACTTTCTTTGGAAGCATATATAGCCAAGCTTCAGGGCAGTTTTTTAAGCTGCCAGGCCCCTCGGTACAAAGTCTAGATCTCTCATTCTTCCTCTCAGTACGAAGAGTGAGACTATCATGGAGAAAAGGCAATTCATAAATTTTTACTATAATCATAATTCTCATCACAGGTGAAGGTACGGTGAAATCAGTCAATGCTTACTTTGTTAGTAGTGAAAACTGCCTCTCAGAAATAAGTTGTGTAATATGCCTCTAGGCAGGGTTTAGCCACTTCTTCTGTAAAGAACCAGATAGTAAATATTTTCAGCTTTATGGGCTGAACTACTCAACTCTGCCCTTGAAATATGACAGAGGGCATAGGTGATATCTAAATGAATGAGTGTGGCTGTGTTACAATAAAACTTTATTCACAAAAAGAGGCAATGGGCCACACTTGACCCACAGGCTGGAGTTTATTGACCCCTTCTCTGAAGCCATGTAAAAGTTCATGCTTTGATCCACTAACCCTATTTCTGGGTATGTACCTTAAGAAAGATGTTTACCAGAATAATTTTTAAAAACATATTTCCACCCTAATGTTCATTGCTATGTTAACCATAATGCGTAACACTGTTATTGTCTTAATTCTCAACAACAAAGAAAGAGTCAAGCATACCAAATAGAGGTAACAGGCATCTGCCCCAACATAATTTTGAAAATTATGTGTCCATATCTAAATATCTATTTTTAAATAAATGAGATTAAGTGAAAAATTCAGACCACAAAAATTTGTATACATAAGGACAGAAATTAAACATGAACACACATAATCAAAACATTTTAAAAATTCAGAGTATAAACAAAAGTTAAATTATTCAAAATTCATATAATAAGACAGAGGGAAATCATTGGGATATGTCTGTACATTAATTCAGCAGTCTCTTATTGAGCATTTCCTATGTGAAAGTCACTGTGTTAGGCATTACAGTAACAGAAATAAATGATAGCATTCTCCCGAAAGAGGCCTAACCACAGACATTGGAATAGGACAGAGAAGATGAAATTATGACACATCCTCCAGTGGATAATGAGGGAGGAGATTCTAAGGGAGCTGTAACAACATGAAGGTCAGGACAAAAACTTGCCAGAAAGGAAATTAGTAGTTTAGTACGACTGGAGCTGTTAGGTGGGGAATGAAAGGAGATGGGGCCTAAGAGACCAGGTCAGGGAGAATTTGATATTACATGCTAAGGAGTTTAGACTTTAACCAGAAGGCAATATGGATAAGAGTGGACTGCACTGAAGGGATTTAAATTCAAAGTCAAATAATCTTTTTTTTTTAATAAAGAATGGAGACTTTTTTTAAAATTAATTAATTTATTTATTTTTGCTGTGTTGGGTCTTCGTTTCTGTGGGAGGGCTTTCTCTAATTGTGGCAAGCTGGGGGGCCTCTCTTCATCGCGATGCGCGGGCCTCTCACTATCGCGGCCTCTCCCGTTGCGGAGCACAGGCTCCAGATGCGCAGGCTCAGTAGTTGTGGCTCACGGACCCAGTCGCTCTGCGGCATGTGGGATCTTCCCAGACCAGGGCTCGAACCTGTGCCCCCTGCTTAGCAGGAAGATTCTCAACCACTGCACCACCAAGGGAGCCCCTCAAATAATCTTTTAAAAAATGTTTTTGTAGTAATATTGGGTTGGCCAAAAAGTTTGTTTGAGGTTTTCCCTAATAGCGTGTGGAAAACCCGAACGAACTTTTTGGCCAACCCAATATAAAGGGTCTAATAAGTAAAGCAAGGACATCAGATAGGAAACAATTACCGGAACTGTCAGAGAAAAGTGTCACTAGAGTATCAGTAGAATCCTGGATCCTTCTCTTCCAATTGCGTGGCCTGCAGCGTTTGTTAGCCGTTCTAAATCTCCTTCCCCTTACTTGTAAACTGACACAGTAACACCTTTCTTGACGTAGCATTATAAAAATTATGAAAAATAATTTGTATAAAACCATTAGCATGGTGCAAGTTTTGAAGAGTAAACATATAAGTAGATGCTGTTAGTACTGATTGGAATAATATAGGTTAGCAGTATTAGAGCCTTGAATAAAATCAGTTTGAGAATAATGGAGAAAAAGTATAGACATACTAAGGAAGCCCCTGGATAGGGGAAGGAAAAGGAGGGGTCAAAATTAACCTTCTGGGGAATTATGTCAGTAATCCAGTTTGGAATTATATGAAAAGGAACCAATTTTGGAGTTAGATACTTAAGAATTTGTCTTACCTTGGAAAATTATTAAAATATTTGAGGTATAAAAATGTTGGAATCTGACCCAGTACTGATGTGAAAATATGAAAAATGGGATTTCTTTGGAGTATACAAAATGTGTAAGACATAATGCTGTGCTGGTCTGGGCTTGTAGGTGTGGGAAAACATGAAGTGAAGAAGAAAGAGGAGAAAATATATCTAAGTATATGACTGAAGGAAGGCAGTTAAGATCTGCCCTCCCCTTTTTTGTATATGTCCTTTGAACAGAATATTCTAATCATCCATTAGTGTGTGAAATCCATTTTGGCACGAAAGATACAGCTATTGCTGATGAAAAACTCATATTTTCTAAGGAATTCAAAGCCATTAAAATATCAAGGGAATAAATTTCTAATAACAGACCCAATTTGATCCTAATTTGTTTTAATCGATACTCTGACAATGCTAGCTTCCTCCCACCTTTCAATTTTGTTCCCTTTAGCAGTTGTCTCTCTGAGCAGATACGTGGCACAGCTGCAGCCCCCTCTTTCCATTTAGGTCTTCTTTCTATGTAATTTGGAATGCCTGTCAATGTTCTTCACCATTGTGCACTTTTTTTCATTCAATGTATAATGTCTCCATAAATAACTTGCTAATTTCATGTTCTTGTCTATGATGTGGTAGCATGTCAAAGAGGTTTTTTAGTCTGTAAACAAATTATGTCTATTACTTTACCCCTGTCAAGAACTCATTGACTCTCCTGCCTGATGAAAGTTAATTGGTTTGTTAAGTCTGACATTCACCTTTTTTTTAATCAATCCATGCCAAATTTTTCCCATACCATTCTGTACTTGCTTAAGTGTTTTCATATTGTTTTCCATAATCTTTTTACCCAATATATTTCTTCTCACTAGAGTTACAGTTCTCCTTTTAGGGGCTTAATATCTATTGAGCTTCTGTCCATAAGAAGAAAATATTTGGCTGAATTCACTCAATTTGATATTTATATTATATTTTAGGAAATGAATGTTCCCATGTTCTGATTTTGTTAAATTAACATTTGTTAAGTGGAGCATAGGATGCCAGATGGTGAATCACAGTTTAACGACAGACCAAAAGAGAAATTGAAATAGAGGTTTATTACTCACAGGTCCTGGGGGAAGCATGGCATGCCTCAAGGGGCTACATGGGGAGGTCAAGGCAGAGTACAGACAGAGCCATAGCATCTGGGGTACATGCCTTTACTAGGGTCCTTGGACAGAGTGCTTTGGGGTTCCAAGGCTAAAGCCAGACTGGTCAATTCAAACCAAAAGAGCACAGCTTTTGTAAGTTGCATGGGGATCTTATCTAAGCACAAGGGAAAGACCCTGGGAGGCTGGGCGACTGTTGATCACAAGGGCAGTTGGAGGAGTCATATCAGAAACTTAACATTTGCTTGTGACTCTGAGCTCTTATCTAAGGCACGCATTTACATGAGGGGCTAGTGTTGGTTTAAGAGCCCTGCAGGTCACTTGGCCAAACAAAATGGACGTCAAGGCAGCAATACCATGAAGTAGCTTAGCTAAACTCTCAATAGCCCAAAATAGGAAAAAATGTGATCCAAGACAGTGGGTTCTGTCAAATGATCTAATTACAAGTGAATAAAGTTCTTATGAAATTGAAAGTTACATACTTACACATCTCTTAGAAATGGAAGACATGGAAGACAGGAAGGTTCTGGAAAAGCCAGTTTCAACTAATATTTGCCCATGAGTCCTGTGATATATTACATCATGCTCCTTGACAGTGACCTCCATTCAACAACAGCACCATCAGAAGTTTCTTACAGTGATCAATTAAGGGAAAATGTGACTTCTAGATATATTCTCTGTTATTTTAAATGCTAAAATTATACTTTCTAGACACTATAATTTTTATTAGACCCTCATTTTAACTTAGTGAAATAGGATACAATATACCATTAATCCAAAAACATGACATTATGAAGTGATCAAATGTTGAGAAGCTGTATTAAGCTTTCTATCTAGTATGAATTATATCTGTAAAATGATATCGTGGTCATTTAGAACCAGCAAGCAGACCTAAATAGCATAGAACAAGTAATAAATTATGGCTGAAATGGGTAATTCTGAACAATGAAGTAAAATGGAACAATAAAATATGTGTTTAATGATTGACAGGAAATCAATGAAGAATAGACGTGGCCATTTGGCAGCATGCTGAAGCATTATAAATTTTAGTAGAAATAGTATAATGTTAATTCTATTCATTTCACAAATTGTAATATATTTAATCAAATTAATTCAACATCTGTTTCATACAAAATACTATTCTAGTTATTGGGTAGGAAAAGAAATATTTTCTCTACCTTTAAGAAGAGGTATGAATGTGCAGAAATAATATACAGAAATTAGCAAAGAGCAGGAGGAAGAGAGAGAGCTGAATATGGTCTGAGAATACAGCCTAAAAATGGGTGTGGTTAGTTCCAAGTTCTCAAAATACAGCATAGACATTTTGGTTTGAAGGGGTTGCTTTAAAATCCTCATCCAGTGAAAGAATTTCAGATAGAATATCTCCTCAAAACACTATCAGATCCTGCTGCTTTTATTAATGATTGGATTCTAAACTATTGGCCAGACCCCAAAATTCACCTTTAAATTTCATTTTAACACAAAAATTAATAAAACAAACAAACAATATCTGTAGAAAATAATGAGAAAATAGCTAGATGACATTTTTAGAAGAGAAAGAGAAAAAATATATACACATACAGTGTTTGTTGTTTCTTATTTTAAGAAATCAGTCATAGACACAACAAGGAAAAAGTGACAACCATCATGCATAACACATCTTAGTGCTCTGATATCCACTGTCATAAATTATATTGATAAAAATCAAAGAGGATAAATCAGTGTTTATACTTTTGATGCCAGAGCATTTTATCAACTTTTCAACAAATCTTAGAAGAATTTGATAGGGTAATATATGATTTTCACATAATAATCTGAGAATGACTATTACCTATATATTTCTTATTTATTCACACAACAAATATTGTTGTATATCATATGCCAGAAACTTTGTTGGGCAGTGGGAGTATATTAGTCTGTGGTATTACTGATATAATGGGACAATAACAGAAGATGACAAAAATAAATGATGGAATTTTAAAGCAGAATGGTGGCTTGGAATGAAGAGATAGTAAGTAAGTTGGATAGGAGAAATATTACTTTTAAGGGAAATTGTTGAATATAGAAAAGTTACAATATTCAGTTGATCAAATCAGTTTCAGATGGATAGGGTGTGGTGAGGTATCCAGAATCCCATTCAGTATGCATTACATTTAGTCCTCATGTTTCCTTAGGCATCTTTTGGCATTGGTAAACACCTGTATTTTTATTTTATTTATTTGTTTTTTTTTAACATCTTTATTGGGGTATAATTGCTTTACAATGGTGTGTTAGTTTCTGCTTTATAACAAAGTGAATCAGCTATACATATACATATGTTCCCATATGTCTTCCCTCTTGCGTCTCCCTCCCTCCCACTCTCCCCATCCCACCCTTCCAGGCTGTCACAAAGCACCGAGCTAATATCCCTGTGCCTTGCGGCTGCTTCCCCCCAGCTATCTACCTTACTACGTTTGTTAGTGTGTATATGTCCATGACTCTCTCTCGCCCTGTCAAAACTCACCCTTCCCCCTCCCCATATCCTCAAGTCCGTTCTCCAGTAGGTCTGCGTCTTTATTCCTATCTTACCCCTAGGTTCTTCATGACATTTTTTTCCCTTAAATTCCATATATATGTGTTAGCATACGGTATTTGTCTTTTTCTTTCTGACTTACTTCACTCTGTATGACAGACTCTAGGTCCATCCATCTCATTACAAATAGCTCAATTTCATTTCTTTTTAAGGCTGAGTAATATTCCATTGTGTATATGTGCCACATCTTCTTTATCCATTCATCCGATGATGGGCGCTTAGGTTGTTTCCATGTCCTGGCTATTGTAAATAGAGCTGCAATGAACATTTTGGTACATGACTCTTTTTGAATTTTGGTTTTCTCAGGGTATATGCCAAGTAGTGGGATTGCTGGGTCATATGGTAATTCTATTTGTAGTTTTTTAAGGAACCTCCATACTGTTCTCCACAGTGGCTGAACCAATTCACATTCCCACCAGCAGTGCAAGAGTGTTCCCTTTTCTCCACACCCTCTCCAGCATTTATTGTTTCTAGATTTTTTGATGATGGCCATTCTGACTGGTGTGAGATGATATCTCATTGTAGTTTTGATTTGCATTTCTCTAATGATTAATGATGTTGAGCATTCTTTCATGTGTTTGTTGGCATTCTGTATATCTTCTTTGGAGAAATGTCTATTTAGGTCTTCTGCCCATTTTTGGATGGGGTTGTTTGTTTTTTTGTTATTGAGCTGCATGAGCTGCTTGTAAATTTTAGAGATTAATCCTTTGTCAGTTGCTTCATTTGCAAATGTTTTCTCCCATTCTGAGGGTTGTCTTTTGGTCTTGGTTATGGTTTCCTTTGCTGTGCAAAAGCTTTGAAGTTTCATTAGGTCCCATTTGTTTATTTTTGTTTTTATTTCCATTACTCTAGGAGGTGGGTCAGAAAGGATCTTGCTGTGATTTATGTCATAGAGTGTTCTTCCTATGTTTTCTTCTAAGAGTTTGATAGTTTCTGGCCTTACATTTAGGTCTTTAATCCATTTTGAGCTTATTTTTGTGTATGGTGTTAGGGAGTGATCTAATCTCATACTTTTACATGTACCTGTCCAGTTTTCCCAGCACCATTTATTGAAGAGGCTGTCCTTTCTCCACTGTACATTCCTGCCTCCTTTATCAAAGATAAGGTGTCCATATGTGCGTGGGTTTATCTCTGGGCTTTCTATCCTGTTCCACTGATCTATCTTTCTGTTTTTGTGCCAGTACCATACTGTCTTGATTACTGTTGCTTTGTAATATAGTCTGAAGTCAGGGAGCCTTATTCCTCCAGCTCCTTTTTTCGTTCTCAAGATTGCTTTGGCTATTCGGGGTCTTTTGTGTTTCCATACAAATTGCGAAATTTTTTGTTCTAGTTCTGTGAAAAATGCCAGTGGTAGTTTGATAGGGATTGCATTGAATCTGTAGATTGCTTTGGGTAGTAGAGTCATTTTCACAATGTTGATTCTTCCCATCCAAGAACATGGTATATCTCTCCATCTATTTGTATCATCTTTAATTTCTTTCATCAGTGTCTTATAATTTTCTGCATACAGGTCTTTCGTATCCTTAGGTAGGTTTATTCCTAGATATTTTATTCTTTTTGTTGCAATGGTAAATGGGAGTGTTTTCTTGATTTCACTTTCAGATTTTTCATCATTAGTATATAGGAATGCCAGAGATTTCTGTGCATTAATTTTGTATCCTGCTACTTTACCAAATTCATTGATTAGCTCTAGTAGTTTTCTGGTAGCATCTTTAGGATTCTCTATGTATAGTATCATGTCATCTGCAAACAGTGACAGCTTTACTTCTTCTTTTCCGATTTGGATTCCTTTTATTTCCTTTTCTTCTCTGATTGCTGTGGCTAAAACTTCCAAAACTATGTTGAATAAGAGTGGTGAGAGTGGGCAACCTTGTCTTGTTCCTGATCTTAGTGGAAATGCTTTCAGTTTTTCACCATTGAGGATGATGTTTGCTGTGGGCTTGTCATATATGGCTTTTATTATGTTTAGGAAAGTTCCCTCTATGCCTACTTTCTGCAGGGTTTTTATCATAAATGGGTGTTGAATTTTGTCGAAAGCTTTCTCTGCATCTATTGAGATGATCATATGGTTTTTCTCCTTCAATTTGTTAATATGGTTTATCACATTGATAGATTTGCGTATATTGAAGAATCCTTGCATTCCTGGAATAAACCCCACTTGATCATGGTGTATGATCCTTTTAATGTGCTGTTGGATTCTGTTTGCTAGTATTTTGTTGAGGATTTTTGCATCTATGTTCATCAGTGATATTGGCCTGTAGTTTTCTTTCTTTGTGACATCCTTGTCTGGTTTTGGTATCAAGGTGATGGTGGCTTCGTAGAAGGAATTTGGGAGTGTTCCTCCCTCTGCTATATTTTGGAAGAGTTTGAGAAGGATAGGTGTTAGCTCTTCTCTAAACGTTTGATAGAATTCACCTGTGAAGCCATCTGGTCCTGGGCTTTTGTTTGTTGGAAGGTTTTTAATCACAGTTTCAATTTCAGTGCTTGTGATTGGTCTGTTCATATTTTCTATTTCTTCCTGATTCAGTCTTGGCAGGTTGTGCATTTCTAAGAATTTGTCCATTTCTTCCAGATTGTCCATTTTATTGGCATAGAGTTGCTTGTAGTAATCTCTCATGATTTTTTTTATTTCTGCAGTGTCAGTTGTTACTTCTCCCTTTTCATTTCTAATTCTATTGATTTGAGTCTTCTCCCTTTTTTTCTTGATGAGTCTGGCTAGTGGTTTATCTATTTTGTTTATCTTCTCAAAGAACCAGCTTTTAGTTTTATTGATCTTTGCTATTGTTTCCTTCATTTCTTTTTCATTTATTTCTGATCTGATTTTTATGATTTCTTTCCTTCTGCTAGCTTTGGGGTTTTTTTGTTCTTCTTTCTCTAATTGCTTGAGGTGCAAGGTTAGGTTGTTTATTCGAGATGTTTCCTGCTTCTTAAGGTGGGCTTGTATTGCTATAAACTTCCCCCTTAGAACTGCTTTTGCTGCATCCCATAGGTTTTGGGTCGTTGTGTCTCCATTGTCATTTGTTTCTAGGTATTTTTTGATTTCCCCTTTGATTTCTTCAGTGATCACTTCATTATTAAGTAGTGTATTGTTTAGCCTCCATGTGTTTGTATTTTTTAAAGATCTTTTCCTGTAATTGATATCTAGTCTCATGGCGTTGTGGTCGGAAAAGATACTTGATACAATTTCAGTTTTCTTAAATTTACCAAGGCTTGATTTGTGACCCAAGATATGATCTATCCTGGAGAATGTTCCATGAGCACTTGAGAAAAACGTGTATTCTGTTGTTTTTGGATGGAGTGTCCTATAAATATCAATTAAGTCCATCTTGTTTAATGTATCATTTAAAGCTTGTGTTTCCTTATTTATTTTCATTTTGGATGATCTGTCCATGGGTGAAAGTGGGGTGTTAAAGTCCCCTACTATGAATGTGTTACTGTTGATCTCCCCATTTATGGTTGTTAATATTTGCCTTATGTATTGAGGTGCTCCTATGTTGGGTGCATAAATATTTACAATTGTTATATCTTCTTCTTGGATCGATCCCTTGATCATTATGTAGTGTCCTTCTTTGTCCCTTTTAATAGTCCTTATTTTAAAGTCTATTTTGTCTGATATGAGAATTGCTACTCCAGCTTTCTTTTGGTTTCCATTTGCATGGAATATCTTTTTCCATCCCCTTACTTTCAGTCTGTATGTGTCTCTAGTTCTGAAGTGGGTCTCTTGTAGACAGCATATATAAGGGTCTTGTTTTTGTATCCATTCAGCCAATCTGTGTCTTTTGGTGGGAGCATTTAGTCCATTTACATTTAAGGTAATTATCGATATGTATGTTCCTATTTCCATTTTATATATTGTTTTGGGTTCGCTACTATAGGTCATTTCCTTCTCTTGTGTTTCGTGTCTAGAGAAGTTCCTTTAGCATTTGTTGTAAAGCTGGTTTGGTGGTGCTGAACTCTCTCAGCTTTTGCTTGTCTGTAAAGGTTTTAATTTCTCCATCAAATGTGAATGAGATCCTTGCTGGGTAGAGTAGTCTTGGTTGCAGGCTATTATTCTTCATCACTTTCAGTGTGTCCTGCCACTCCCTTCTGGCTTGTAGGGTTTCTGCTGAGAGATCAGCTGTTAACCTTATGGGGATTCCCTTGTGTGTTATTTGTTGTTTTTCCCTTGCTGCTTTTAATATGCTTTCTTTGTATTTAATTTTTGACAGTTTGATTAATATGTGTCTTGGCGTGTTTCTCCTTGTATTTATCCTGTATGGGACCCTCTGTGCTTCCTGGACTTGATTAACTATTTCCTTTCCCATATTAGGGAAGTTTTCAACTATAATCTCTTCAAATATTTTCTCAGTCCCTTTCTTTCTTTCTTCTTCTTCTGGAACCCCTATAATTCGAATGTTGGTGCGTTTCATGTTGTCCCAGAGGTCTCTGAGACTGTCCTCAGTTCTTTTCATTCTTTTTTCTTTATTCTGCTCTGCAGTAGTTATTTCCACTACTTTATCTTCCAGGTCACTTATCCGTTCTTCTGCCTCAGTTATTCTGCTATTGATCCTATCTAGAGTGATTTTAATTTCATTTATTGCATTGTTCATCGTTGCTTGTTTCATCTTTAGTTCTTGTAGGTCCTTGTTAACTGTTTCTTGCATTTTGTCCATTCTACTTCCAAGATTTCGGATCATCCTTACTATCATTATTCTGAATTCTTTTTCAGGTAGATTGCCTATTTCCTCTTCATTTGTTAGGTCTGGTGGGTTTTTATCTTGCTCCTTCATCTGCTGTGTGTTTTTCTGTCTTCTCATTTTGCTTATCTTACTGTGTTTGGGGTCTCCTTTTTGCAGGCTGCACTTTCGTAGTTCCCGTTGTTTTTGATGTCTGTCTCCAGTGGCTAAGGTTGTTTCAGTGGGTTGTGTAGGCTTCCTGGTGGAGGGGACTAGTGCCTGTGTTGTGCTGGATGAGGCTGGATCTTGTCTCTCTAGTGGGCAGGTTCACGTCTGGTGGTGTGTTTTGGGGTGTCTGTGGCCTTATTATGATTTTAGGCAGCCTCTCTGCTAATGGGTGGGGTTGTGTTCCTGTTTTGCTAGTTGTTTGGCATAGGTTGTCCAGCACTGTGGCTTGCTGGTCGTTGAGTGAAGCTGGGTGCTGGTGTTAAGATGGAGGTCTCTGGGATATTTCCACCGTTTAATATTATGTGGAGCTGGGAGGTCTCTTGTTGACCAGTGTCCTGAAGTTGGCTCTCCTACCTCAGAGGCAGAGCCCTGACTCCTGGCTGGAGCACCAAGAGCCTTTCACCCACACAGCTCAGAATAAAAGGGAGAAAAAGTAGGGAGAATTAGTAGAAGTATGAGTAAAGAAAGAAGGAAAGGAGGAAAGGAAGGAAGGAAGAAAGAAGCAAAGAAGGAAAGAAAGGAGGGAGGGAGGGAGGGAGGGAGGAAGGAAGGAAGGAGGGAAAGAAGGAAAAAAGACAGAAAGAAAGATGATACAGTAAAAATAAAATAAAGTATAATATAGTTATTGAATTAAAAAATATTTAGTAAAAAAAAAAAAAGGGACGGATAGAACCTTAGGACAAATGTTGGAAGCAAAGCTATACAGAGAAAATCTTACACAGAAGCATACACATACACCTTCACAAAAAGAGGTAAAGGGGGAAAAATCATAAATCCTGCTCCCTGAGACCACCTCCTCAATTTGGGGTGATTCGTTGTCTAAAGGAGGGAAGGAAGGAAGGAAAGAAAGAAAGAACGAAGGTAAAGTATAATAAAGTTATCACAATTAAACTTAATTATTAAGAAAAAGAATTTTTTAAAAAAAGTCATGGACGGATAGAGCCCTAGGACAAATGGTGGAAGCAAGAGTATACAGACAGGATCTCACACAGAAGCATACACGTACACATTCACAAAAAGAGGAAAAGGGAAAAAAATCATAGATCTCGCTCCTAAATTCCACCTCTTCAATTTGGGATCATTCCTTGTCTATTCAGGTATTCCACAGATGCAGGGTATATCAAGTTGATTGTGGAGCTTTAATCCGCTGCTTCTGTGGCTGCTGGGAGAGATTTCCCTTTCTCTTCTTTGTTTTCACAGCTCACAGGAGCTCAGCTTTGGATTTGGCCCTGCCTTTGCGTGTAGGTCGCTGGAGGGCGTCTGTTTTTTCGCTCAGACAGGACGGGGTTAAAGGAGCCGCCGATTCGAGGCCTCCGGCTCACTCAGGCCGGGGGTTGGGGGATGGGGGAAGGAGGGGCACTGCGTGCGGGGCCGGCCTGCGGCGGCAGAGGCAGCGTGACGTTGCGGCAGAGGCCGGCGTGACGTTGCACCAGCCTGAGGCCCGCCGTGCGCTGTCCCGGGGAAGTTGTCCCTGGATCCCGGGAACCTGGCAGTGGCGGGCTGCACAGGCTCCGCGGAAGAGGGGTGTGGAGAGTGACCTGTGCTCGCACACAGGCCCCTTGGTGGCGGCAGCAGCAGCCTTAGCGTCTCCCGCCCGTCTCTGGGGTCCGCGGTTTTAGCCGCGGCTCGCGCCCGTCTCGGGGGCTCGCGCCCTCAGCCGCGGCTCGCGCCCGTCTCTGGGGTCCGCGGTTTTAGCCACGGCTCGCGCCCGTCTCTGGGGTTTGTGCTTTCAGCCGCGGCTCGCGCCCGTCTCTGGGGTTCGCGCTTTTAGCCGCGGCTTGCGCCCGTCTCTGGAGTTCCTTTAAGCAGCGCTCTTAAACCCCTCTCCTCGCGCACCAGGAAACAAAGAGGGAAGAAAAAGTCTCTTGCCTCTTCGGCAGGTGCAGGCTTTTCCCCGAACTCCCTCCCGGCTAGTCGTGGTGCACTAACCCCTTCAGGCTATGTTCAAGCCGCCAACCCCAGTCCTCTCCCTGAGCTCCGTCCAAAACCGAAACCCGAGCCTCAGCTCGCAGCCCCGCCCGCCCCGGCGGGTGAGCAGACAAGCCACTCGGGCTGGTGAGTGCCGGTCGGCACCGATCGTCTGTGCAGGAATCTCCCCGCTTTGCCCTCCGCACCCGTCGCTGTGCACTACTCCGCGGTCCCGAAACTCCCCCCTCCGCCTCCCGCAGTCTCCGCCCGCGGAGGGGCTTCCTAGTGTGTGGAAACTTTTCCTCCTTCACAGCTCCCTCCCACTGGTGCAGGTGCCGTCCTTATTCTTTTGTCTCTGTTTTTTCTTTTGCCCTACCCAGTTACGTGGGGAGTTTCTTGCCTTTTGGGAGGTCTGAGGTCTTCTGCCAGCCTTCAGTAGGAGTTCTGTAGGAGTTGTTCCACGTGTGGATGTATTTCTGGTGTATCCGTGGGGAGGAAGGCGATCTCCGCGTCTTACTCTTCCGCCATCTTCAAGGTCCCCCCCCACAGTCCTAGGTTGGTTTTATTTCCCTTAGAGACCATTTTATGAACTGGAAAATTAAGGTCCAAGAAGAGTATGTGGATCTCCCAAGGTGCCACCTCTGGTTGGCGGGAGAGCCAGTCCCAGAACCCAAGACTCCTGATTCTTGGTCCAGCTCTCTTTCTCATGAGAACATGTTTGTAAAGCCCTCTTCAGGAAATTCCAATGAGCCTGTTTTATTGTTAGCCTCCAACAGTGATGACTCCTTAGTGGTGGTTTTGTAGGACAGGAAGAAAGAGGACTGTATCTTCCAGTTCTAAGAGCTCCTTATTCTAGGCACCTTTGCAGAGCTTTTCAAGTCGGGCTGCAACAAGGGTCTTTCTGCCTGGTGTCGTTGGAGCCAATAAAATGAGAACGCGTTCGGTTCAGACGCAAAGGAAAGTTTTATTCTTTCATTAAAGAAGGGAGAAGTACAACCTCCCACTCTAGAGCACATACTCTCCCCTGTATTTTTAAATTAACATCCAATAGTTTAAAAATACCGCCCCAAATACTCTCACTATAATTATTATAAATGATTATTCCAAAGTTTTAAATTTCCATAGTTTAATCAGAGAATGAGCTATCACTTTAAGTAAGAGATAGTATGTAGATTCCATAATAATAGTAATAAACCCTTTTTCTTCTTATTTACTTTCTTTCCTTCCTGTTTCTCTTTCCTTTTTCTTTCTGTTTTCATTTATTCATTCATTTCTTTCTTTTTTTCTTTCTCAAAATATTAACTGACTGCCAACTGCATCAGACATCATTCCATGCTATGGGAATTTATCCAATAACAAAGCACTAGAAAAACCTGCTTTGTGGGGGCTTTGTTTTAGTGAGTAGAGAGAAAATGTAAAAAATGAGCATAATAATTAAATTACATAGTACTCTAGAAAGTGATAAATGGCATGGGATAAAATAGTGCAGGGTAAGGAAGATTGGAAGGGAAGGAGTAGTCAAAGTCCTCCTCAACTGACATACAAGGAAAGAGGTGAAGGAGATCAAGGAGTGAGCCATGCAGATATCTGGAGAAAGAAGCAAGAGCCACTACAAAGACCTTGAGTCAGGCGCTACCTGGAGTATGTGAAGAATAGGTAAGAATTCTGGCACAGGTGACTGGAGAAGAGGAAGGGAGCAGGCAACAGGCAGTACTGTCAGCAAGGTAACAGAGGGTCAAATCTGGTAGATCCTTGAAGGACTCTGTAAGGGTTATAGCTTTAACTCTAAGAAATATTGAGAAAATTTGGAGAGTGGAGTACAACTGTTCCATGATCCATGGTAAAACAGAATCATCTATGCTGTTCTGCTGGGAGTAGACTGTAGGAAGCAAGAGTGGAAGAAGGAAGAATGTTAGGAGATTACAGTAGTAATCCAGGCCAGAGATGATGGTGCTGTGGAAATAACTGTAGGAGCAGTAGAAATGTTTAGGGGTGGTCTAGTTCTGGAAATATTTGAAGGTAGAGCCACACCAACTTTCTCATAAATTAGATATGAGGTATAGAGGAAGCAAAAAGTAAAAGAGGATTCTAAGGACCTGAGTCTAAACAACTGTAGGGCAGAGTTGCCATTAATATGACAAAGACTAAAGTAGAGCAGGTTTGTGGCAGGAAGGCAGAGTTAGGAGTTCAGTTTGGGGCATGTTGAATATGAGATATCTATTAGACATCCAACGGGTGCTATTGAGTAGACAATTGAATATATGTCTGGAGTTCAAGGTAAAGTTCTAAAACATGGATATAAATTTGGTGCCATTGGCACATAGATCATATTTAAAGCCACAAGATTTCATGAGATCTCCAAAGAAGTAAGAGTTTAATATGAATAGGTGGAAGCACTAAGGCCTGTGGCCTTCCAAGAACAACAAGTTTGGAAAACAGAATTACTCCTAAGGCAAGAGGAAAACCCAGAGAAGTTGTGTCCTAGAAACCAAGTGAAAAACACAGGGCTTCAGGGAGAGGCAGTGATCAACTGAAGCCATCAACACATATACAATTTTGAACTGAAGTATTATAAGACATAGTGAGATCATTTAAAATTCACTGTAAAAGTTGAGTTGTATGGAGGAAAAAGTATGGGTTTTGGACTTATAGACTTATGTAAATATGAATCTCCTCTCTGCCCCTCAGGCTGTGCCTTGGGGAAGTTGCATACCTTCTTTATACCTCAGATTCCTGAGGAAAGCATTTCCTCTGGTTTTTCTCTGAAGTTGTTTGTCAGTTTCCTATATACTGTCAGGCTACAGTAGACAAAAATAATGTTCAGTAACTATTCAGATTTTGAAAATGTTTAATTTTAGCTCTGACTTAATAAACCTTTATTTATTCTTCCAATAAGAGTAGAATTACATTTATGAATTGGGGTCACTTTGAAAAACACACACACATTTTTGGCTCCTTTTTCTCCCTGACCTGGCCTAGGTGTATGCTATTTAACTATATCATGGCTGCAAGTTATTTAGGGAGATCATATGCAAAAGCAAATGTTTTGTTTTGGCTGCACTGCATGGCTTGGGGGATGTTAGTTCCCGTCCCAGGGACCGAACCTGCGCCTTCGGCAGTGAA
Source organism: Phocoena sinus (assembly GCF_008692025.1). Lineage (NCBI taxonomy): Eukaryota > Metazoa > Chordata > Mammalia > Artiodactyla > Phocoenidae > Phocoena > Phocoena sinus. The sequence goes on along the minus strand of NC_045767.1, from coordinate 124,031,329 downwards.
AGCACAAAGTCCTAACCATTGGACCGCCAGGGAATTCCCAAAGCAAATGTTTTGTGAGTACTAAGATGTATGTCTTTGTAACCCTAATGGGTTCTTTTAAAATTCAGTCCTTCCACCTATCTAAATGAAATGGGAGAGAGAAAACTATGAAAAAGCACAGCTGAAAAACTGGTGACCAGGTGCTGTATTTACAAGATGGGTTAATTTGTAATTGGAAAATGGTAGGATGGTTTTGTAACTTACAGCCCCAGGATCCATGACTTGAGATTCTTTTTAGCAATGGAGACAACCAAGAATACAGCAAACACGAGGAGGGATACCTTGGGAGGCAGGAACTCATTCAAAATAAGTGCTTTAATTGATTGAGGTCAGTTATTACATACTTCTGAATTGTCCGTTAGGATATTCAGTTTTATGTCCACATAAAATACTGCATCTCATGTATTTTCCTCAAACTCAGCAAAAAGTAGAAACTGTCCTAACTGAAAGAGCACATCCTCACCACTTAGGAGCTTAATAAGTAATTATTTTTCTAATGAGGAAGAGACCTTCCTTAACTTTAGTGATAATGTAGATTTGGGGTCAGAGGAATAAACGTCTTACATGGAGAGAAGAGTGTTATCCATCAAGGAGAAACTGGAGTTGAGTAACCAGCAGTTTAGTGTGGCATTTGTAGCAAACCAGAGGGATAAGTATCTTAGCCCAAGTCAATGGTCATCATCTTATTTAGGGCGAGCCCCTAAAATGGTAGCTAAAGCCACCAAAGCAGTGAGACTTCATATGGTCAGCTATCCAAGAGAACATTCATGGAACTCAAAGAGATTAATCAGCCATAATTTGACCCTGATTAAAAAAGAGGTTTAAAGGTATTGGAGCTTCAATGATTACACTGATGGGAGCTTATATTTAATTGCTCTTTTCTATGTTTCTTAAGATGGATGTTGGGAAAATCTGTTATGTTTGTGTGAAAATTTGTATCAGCATCTTATTTTTTCTGTTGTGAGTCTTTGAGGTAAGTTACAAGAATCATAAAGCCAATGATCTGTTTCTCTATCTCTAAACAAGACCAGATAAATCATTTCAAACAAAATGTAAGCATATTCTAAGAAGACCCCAAAGTAAACAATTCCATCCCAGGCAACTATGACCTCATATAGTAGAAACTTAATAAATATTGAATGACAAATTGAACATATTCATAATCAACAAACTTCAACATCAGGAAATGTTTCCTCATTGCTGCCTTAGTCTCTCCTATTTTATTTCTTCTTATTATGATCTCAGAAAATGTAGAGAATAGCTAGCCATCAATCTCTGTATAATATCTGTTCTGTACATGAAAACTATTATTAAATTTCCTTCATGATCCTCAAGCCCATTTAGTCTTCTCTTCTGCAGGCTAAATAATTCATCTCCTTCTTTTATTTTATTCTTATCTGAATTTCTTGCATTAGCCAGGAGGAGAAATGCTGAAATCACAGGGGATTTTGAACCCAACATTCCTTAAGTATGTTAAGAGTAATGAGAAAAGAGCAGTGATGTGTGGAGATAGCACTACTAAAACATGATAACGAACAGAAATTTTCAAAGAAATTGCTAACATCTGAATAATTTTATAATTTGAGTTTTCTGTAAGACACAAAAGAAAAAATGTTCAGTGAGGGAGAATAAAATATTTGTGCTTAGTCTCTATTCTTTAACTACATGTACTCTGATTCCACAGTTCCTCAGAACTCCTAAAATCTTAGGTTTGTATTCAATACCTGCTAATGGTCTCACTCTGTAAAATGACAAATGCCTTGGAGTCTTCTTTATACAAGTAGATTCCTCTCTGAAGACTATAGAAAAGAAAAATCGTTCATAAATTTCTGATGGCCTCAGAGAAAAAAATCTTGAATTCCATTCAGAGAAGTTAAATATAAAGAATGCAAGCTATTTATCAGCCTGACACTCATGTTTAAAGGAGTGAGACATGCAAAGTTTTTGGTTGTGAAAAAGCTTTGCTACTGAATTCTATCCAACATTCTAGTTCTGTATAATATAACAGAAGGGCATCCTGAGCTGGTTTATGTCATGAAGCAGTGGATTCAAGAGAAGTTAAATGTCTTTTCCTCCGGGATACTGAGAATAAACTGCTGACGTTACTAAACTTGTTCCAAAGTTAATACAGAAGATTGAACAGCTGCAACTTGATCGCCCCTGTTTTAAGAAAGAGTGGCACCATCACGTTAGAACTTCACTAGACAGCCCTTAAAATACTAAAGCTTTAACCTATAATGTGATTACTTTATTCTAAATATTTTATTTGAATCAAATGTATTAGGTATAGCAATCTCATATCCCTTCCAGACATATAAAGATTTCTTGCCTTAAAACGTAGAAAGATTACCCAGGAGACCTGTCATCTCTACAGTGAAATACAAATAATATAATTCAGTCATTTACCTCAGCCTAAGTTCTTAATAGTACTTCATTGGCCCAAATGGTATGCATGCGTCTCAATTTTAATTTTATGTCTTAATTTGCAGTCCGATTTAAAGAGTCATACTCCACCAAGCTTTTGAGGAAAGAGGAGTGTCTCAAATTTTGCAGTATTGTCATTAGTGAGGGACTGAACGGATAACTGGTTTTCTGCGAGACATGTTTTCCCTAGGGAACGCACTCACTCTGGTTAATCAACTGGCAAACAAGACACCTAGGGTTATCTCTTTACCACCCTATTGCCCCATCAATAATGTACAGACTGTCACTAAGTAGTCATTTCTCCCTTCTGGGCTGAATTTTGAGAGGTGAATCATGTGGGAAAAAATAGGAGTTATAGTGTGGATACTGTGGGTCACACTGTAATCTCAAATACATGCTGTGCTATTCTGCAGACAGTCCATCAAGATACGTTCCAAGGCGTGAACTGGTGCATACAAAAATATATAGGCTGCGACCACCAAACTCATTTCATTAGGACCTTTCAAGGTTAACATTATAATCATGCTTCAGGGCATAAACTGATCACCAGCTGAGCTCAGGAAGACATTTTACTTCTGTGAAAAGTGTCCCCAGTGGGTCAGTTGCATTGCAGGTACATTTTACCTTTTGCAAATATTTCTTTAGCCATACCAAAATTTTTTTCTTATCTTTATCTTTGTCTTGCAAATTAAAGCTTAAATCAAGCAATACTAATTTTAGGTTTTAAATAACTCCAATCTGACGTGTTCTTCTTTCTTTTTTCTTATTGTTTCCTAAATTTCCAATTAGTTTTTTATATATATATATACACACACACACACATATATGTTTGTTTGTTTACTAACAAATTTACATGAGAACTATGCATTAGGATTCATTATAATTATCTCATAATGGAAGTTTTATTTAACTAAGGACACTGAAAATACTGCCAATAGTTAACAATTTCCATTGTCCAGAAAGTTTCTGATGTTTAGCACCAAATATTGGATACTGCATTAGTGTAGTATATTTCTGATGGTCCAGGTCACTCACCTGGTCAACAGCATGAAAACACATACATGATCCCCATCACCAGCTCCTACTTATGGCACCTTGCACAGAATGCCAGCAAAAAAGTCCTTCTTGGAGTGACATCCTTCAAACATTCAGCTCCCATCCATCACAGGAGTATTAAGGCAGGAAGGTGAGGAAACAGAGTTTGGGTCTCCATAAACAACTGGACAGCATGGAGAAGGAATATGAACATCATTAGCATGTCATACTCGTGTTCTTTTAATAGGATTCATCTGGAGTTTCTTGCTCATTATATGCTCATTTTGATAGGTGCTCTCTTCCATCTGTTTAGGATCTGGAGATTATTAGATACATTCAGAGAAAGGAACCACCCTCAAGCAGATTTTTGATCTTCCAGTAATGCTATCGCTGAGAAGCCATAACCCTAACATTGTTTTTAACCATACAGGGGATATCACCTACATCCCCACAACCTGCTCAGCTTGAAAAATCACCTAGAGCTGTAGTTAATGACTTCTCAGCAGGGCCTATCTGCTGAGGCAGTAAAGCACTGACCCAGACTGCCTGGGTTCAAAACCCACCTTCACCACTTAATTAAGCAGTCACTTAGCTTCTCTATACTTCAGTTCCAGCCCCATCCCCAGACACATCTGGGGATAAACCACAAGGTCAGTGTGAGGATTACATGAGATAGTTGAGAACAGTGCCTGGCATACAGTAGATACTCAATAAGTGTTGACTGAATAAATGGATGTAGAGTACATCGGCATATACCTGGCTCATAGCAAATACTCGATTATTTTTGTACTTTTATCATAACTTTATATTAGAAATCTTGATCTTATTTGGGGGTAGAGCCAAGCAAACCTTGTCTTGGCAGTGGCTTTGCTGTGCACATTAAAAATCCTGGAATTTCAGAATGGGAAGGGAGAGAATATCAAATTGCCTAAAACTAATTTCCTTAAAATCAATTGGCATAATGATCAATTTACCTAATGACACATTCATCTAAAATGTTCACTTACCAAATATACAACTTTTCATGTGTACTAAAATAGCAGTAGCTTGGAGGCATTTTTATAAACTTTCATAGTGACTATTTTGCCGACCTTTGAGGATTTTCAAGGCATTTCACCCAATTAAGACTAAATGTTTAAAGAGTTATAAAGTAGATTTTAAAAGCCCACTATATCCTAAAAATGCTTAAGAGTGGCACCTTATTATATATGAAATGCTATATCTATGACAGATTTTTATTAGGAATATGATCATTAGGCTAATGGGTATTTGGGCAGATTGGATATTAGGAGAATTGGTTTTAGGTGAACCACGCTCAATCTCTCATGGGGTCGCGATGTGAGAGCAGAGGCACGTTTTTGCCTGAGTCATTTTGTTGACTTTTCTCTGTGACAACGTTCAGCTCTGAAACGAGATCTAGTCTGACAGCTTTCAGCTTCAGATCCATGACAGATTTCCAGACCTGGAGCCTGCTCACCCACCTTGGTTGACCCTATGACAAAGTAGCAAATCTGTATTCTGCACAGAATTGACATGGCCACAGAAATCCATTTTGCCCTATCTATGAACTCACAATGGTACACATGATTTAATACAACAGCTTCTTTTCATTTTACCTGTTTTGATAATATATATTTTACATCACACATCTCCTCTGATAATAGGCTGTTTTATAACCAGTTCTTCTTCAAAAATAAGAAAGATAATTAAGATGCAGAGGTATGGTAAGTTTGCCTAAGAAAAGAGAGTATGGGAGAATATGCAAAAGGTATGGGGGACATGTACAGTTTCTATACACAGGAGTCCTAAGATACATGTGAACTCACAGTGCTTCTCCTAAAATGGCAGCCAACACAACAAACCTTTCTTTGAAATCAGTTTTACTTTCATTGATTCCGGCTCTCATATGGAACAGTCAACGCTCTGCTGTTGCTACTTCATAAAATTCTTCTTCAATTGTACATGTACTATAAAGGCAAGGAATTTTCATCTTGATGAGAATGTTTACATTTTCCTGAACTCAAAGGAAGGTAAACAGCATACTAGGTGCACAGAGTTTGTTTAAAGTTCTGCCTGCCTATGTAATAAGGCAAGTGTGTCCGTCATATCATGTAGTAACTAGTGGTGTGGAAACTGACATCTGCCAACCAGTAATGCTGGTCATACTTCACTGCTGCCCCAACTGCTCACAGTATGGTTCAGCCTGCCACCCTGAGCTCCAGCCAGCTGTCAAGGCTGCCGCAGCTGCCATCTTATTTACTGCCATAAGCTTTCTTGGCATTGTGGACCCAGACACTGCTGAGATGGCGCCTGTCATTGGCTGTAAAAGGCACAGGGATGAAAGACTCTGAGGAACCCTGGGAAGGTGCAACATGTTTGAACCAACTGACAGTGGAACCAGTAGGCACTGAATTCTCCAAGGTTGTTCTTTGTTGACTGATAAGATTGGACAAGTCACAGTAGGCCCCCCAGAACTCCTATTCAGAGCTGTTTTAATTGAATGTGTCACTGACAAGGGACAATCACTTGGGCTGTGGCATCTATTCCAAATGAAACAATTGTTCTAAAGTAATTGGTCTGACAAGAAGGCTGGCAGCCATCGAGGATAAGATGCATGTGTTTCTATGAGAAGAGACAGAAAACACGCTCCCTGTAATTGCCAGGGCTAACCTTTTAAACTTTTCCCTTTACTTCTCAGGAAACAAATCCTTCCAACACCTCTGATTTGAATAAATATTGAACAATTCTAGGGACACTACTTTGCTTTACATGTTTTTTATACACATAAGAGGCTCATTTTCAGCTTGTTTAAACTAACCAGTCACAACAATTTGTAGTGTATTTAATAGGAAAAAAAGCGGAAAGGGTTAATTTGTCTCCGAACTTCTTTGCAGATCTCACTGTTAGCAACTCTCGATACAAGGGCTGCAACTATGCTCTGTAAGACAGAAGGTCAGTTCCATCAGCCAGTTAGCATGGATTGAGCCAAATTTCCCCAGTATGTACATGGTTTCCCAGGAGACCGCCGAGTCTGCAAGAGCCAAAAGCATCTAGGCAAGTGGTGTTTAGCCATATAACACACCTAGGCCACAACAGAATATATAGCACATTAGAAAGAGAAGAAACGATATGCTCTAACCCACAATCATTGCATACACTCTAGTCCAGATCATGCCCCATTATAGTGGTAAAGAAAACCAATATTGCTATAATATTTTGCAAAATATTTCACATGTATTATCTCATTTGATCTTCACAATATCTGAGGTAGGAATTATCTTTAGCCATTTTATATATAGGAGGAATGAAGCCCACCTATATGACTATGTGGTGGAAGTTAATAGAAAGCAGTATTTTTGACTCCAAGTCATCATTTTTCTAGCACACCACAATGACTGACTCCATCTTCAATCTGCTTTTATTTTTGCTATATTGAATATGCCCTTCCTATGAAATAACATCTAGCCTAAAATTTTAACTAAAATATGTAAATTGGGGAAGGAGAGGGAATTTACTAGTCTTTCTCTAACACCTTCTTTTGTGAATCAGTTTCCACTAAGTCACAAGGCACATAGACATGCATGTTCTTAGTGATATTGCTTACTCTTAATACCCAGCTCTTGACATCGAATAGCTGTAGGAGCTTGGGAAATTTACTTATTTCTCTATGCCACAGTTTCTTCCTCTATAAAAAGAGTATTAATACATTCATTCATTCATTTTTACATTTATTCAGCAAGTATTATATACCAACAGAATGCAGGAGACTGCCCGTAGGTCCTAGGGATATAACAGGGAACAAGCCAAATACAGTCTCTACTTAAGATTACCAGAGAAGATAGTCAGTTAACAAATAATAGATATATTCATTGGGTAGCAATACCCAGTTACAAATGAAGAAGAACAGAGTTGGTTGGAGGCTAGAGAGTGATGGCAGAGAAAAGAAAACGATGCTATTTTAGATAGAATGGTCACAAAAGGCATCTTTTAGGAGATGACGTTTGAACAGAGATCTTTCCGTGGGAGGGAATTCTGTGAAGACAATTCCAGGCAGAGAGAAGAACAAGTACAAAAGCCCTGAAGCAAAACATGCCTGTGTGTGTTCACGAAACAACAAAGAGGTATATGTTGGGCAGAATGAGAGAGGAGGAGGAAACTGGCAGACATTAGGTCAGAGAAGTGACCAGTGATTGCTCAGGTAGGGCCTTGGTGGTCTTCAACAGGACTTCTGACTTAGGTCTAAGTACGATGAGAATCATTTGGTGTTTCTGAGGCCTGAGGAATGTCACTCCAACAATTGTAGGATGACTAGGATGTAGGGAAACAGACAAGAACAGGGAAACCAGTTAGGAAGCAGTTTCAATTAATACTGGAGAGAGATGACTGCAGATTGGACAAGGGCTATGGCTGTGGAGGTTGTGAGGAATGACTGTTCTTTACTGATGAATTGGAGGAAGGGTGGAAGGGAAAGATTAATCAAGGGTGATGGCATTTGAATCAAGCTATTGGGTGAAAGGTGGTTCTAGTTACTGAGCTGGGACACATAAGAGGTAAACAAGTTTTGGGGTAATTAAACATACCTACCTCAAAGGTTTAATGTGAAAATAAAAACATTCTGCAAAGAGCGTGGTATATAATAAGTTTCAATAAACATTAGGTATTGTTATGATCATTATTATCATTACTAAATGAATCAAGTCCTGTAAATCTTATTTCCTAGAAACTCTCCAAGATTTCCTCTCTATACTCACTATTGTGCCTTGGTCCAAGCCCTCATTATCTTGTACTTGGATTCTTGCGATGGCCAGCTGAGTTTCCTGCCTTTAGACTAGGCTATATTTAATGTTTTCTTCACTGCAAGCAGAATAATCTTATCATGTTTCTTCCTTAGCTTCAACACTTCAGTGGCTCTCCATGGCCAATAGAACAAAGCTGTGACTCCTTAATATTTGCCCCTCTTCTACTTCTCAGCAACTATCCTCCTGTTTTTTTCAGCCTCCAATAATATCAAAAAATACCCGTGGTTACCCTAACAATATAGGTGTGTATGCCTTCCTGCCTTTGCCCATGTCATGTCTCTTGCCTGGAATACCCTTTCAAGTCTCAGTGTATCTTGCAAAATTTTATTTTTCTGTTTAAATCCTAATGAGGAATCACCTTTTCCATTGAAGTATTTTGTAAACGTTCCTAAAAGAGTGTATTATCATGTCTTGTACACAGTTCTATTACTGTAAATAGCACATTTCTTTTTCACACACAGAGAACTTTAACATGTATGTCTGTGTTTGTCTCTTCTTCACAATTGTGAAATCCTTAATGGCAAGGATATGTCTTTGTACCTATGAATGGGTGTTTGTGCAGTTAGTGGCACATATGTATTCACCTTTATTTTTGTGACCTAACCTCAGTGGTTTGTGAGAAGAGGGTTTGCTTCATCACTCCTGGGTCTAGATGTCAGAGATGAAGAATGGAGCATTAGTGCACCTTCTACACTCTGCTGCCTAAGATCACCTGCTTACGACAGGTTTTAGGGTTTTACCTGACTTCGTTACTTTATTATGGATTTTCCAATGACACATTGGCTATTAACACTAGTGAGTTATGCTAAATTTGAAAACAACTATAAAAATGAAATGAAAGTGATGGTGGAAGTAACACTTTTTTCTTTGCTTCAAGTAACTACTGCATTCTATCATGACTTTTTAATGTCTTGTGTATTCATCCTTTTCTCTCATCACTACCCCAAAGTATTCATATCGAACAAGCCTCTTTGTAGATTTTAAAAAATTAATTAATGTATTTATTTTTGGCTGTGTTGGGTCTTCGTTGCTGTGCGCAGGCTTTCTCTAGTTGCGGTGAGCGGGGGCTACTCTTCGCTGCGGTGCACGGGCTTCTCATTGTAGTGGCTTCACTTGTTGCAGAGCATAGGCTCTAAGCACACGGGCTTCAGTAGTTATGGCACGTGGGCTCATTAGTTGTGGTGCACGGGCTTAGTTGCTCTGCGGCATGTGGGATCTTCCTGAACTAGGGATCGAACTGGTGTCCCCTGCATTGGCAGGTGGATTCTTAAGCAGTGCACCACCAGGGAAGTCCCTGTAGATATTTTTAAAGTCATCTCTGCCTTGAAGCCTTTATACCTCTGCTATTTTAAATATTCTGTCTTGTTTTCCGAGACTGTAGGTCTAATACATGCGATTTATGAGTCACCTCTTCCTTGGAGTCTTTATTGTTCACTCTGGTTTAGATTGATATCTCCCTTCTCTGAAGTTACAACATTATCTGTACAACCTTCATTCGTTTCTAAATATGCATGGTTTCATGTTATTTTAGCACTATTTCATTTGTACATTTATTATTTTTCCAAATAGACTTTAATACCCTTATTTGAAAATACTGTTGCATGTCCCTTCTGCATCTCTCAAAGCCCGTGGTACCGTTTTGACCTCAGTACAGGTGTTCAATAATAGATGTTGACATGAAGAGAGAGATGCATGAAATGTAGTGACCAAACCCATAATTATAATCATTTCAAGCTTACCTTAGTGGACTGTTGCATGATCTTAGACAGAACGTCTTTTTGAGGATCTCAAGGCAAAACGTAGAAAACACTTGATTTCCTTTCACCCATAACATGTCTAGGAAAATGAACTAAATTAAAACTTAAAATTTGATCATCAGTCGTAGTTTTTAGAGTTAGAAATGGAGATTCTAGTTGGAAAAGAAAAGCAAAACTCATTTTCCCTTCAATTTTATGAGTAATAAACTCACAGGTGATATTTTACCATGCAGGAATGAGGAAGCAGTATCATCAGACCTTCCAGCTTCCATTTTTCAAGGAAAATGGGCCTATCTGAAAATAGTTGGCTAAAATGTTAGTTTTTTAAGTGCTCCAAGGGCCAACATTTTGAGGGCCAAGCAAAAGGCACCTGAAGGCTGGGGGCCTTGTAGGCCCAGATTATACCACCTCTGTTTTCTAAGAACTACCAGAGAAACAAATAATTAGATTCATCAGCGTTAAGAGCTTTCAAGGACCCAAAATTGATATTATCATGGTAAATCCAGTATATAATGTAACTGCATTCCATCCTCGGTTTTCACTCCTGAAACAACAAGTTTGGGGGAGGGGGGAGGTTTGAAAGTATTTCCTCCATTTGACAGATATTAAAATGTGAAATAAAGAGACATATATTTTTTATAGTACATAGTCTAAGGACTGTTTCTATTGCCCATGTAATATCTAGTGTAAAGCTTCCTCATTAGACAATTTCACACTGTCTGGCTGCCCCCGCTCCTCCATTACGTCTTTGTCAAAGAAGTTTTAAAAATGAAAGCCCAAGACAAGAGGCATTTTAAATGAATTAAAAACTGTCACAGCTGTTCCAACCAACCTGGGAAGACATATAGCAAATTTTACACCCCTTCATGTTATTTTTTCTCAGGATAACTGTTCGCAAGTGGTCAGCCTGTCATGACAGAGTCCAATTAAAATTATATATCATTGCAAGTTTTATTTTCTCTGTTGTCAATAATGGGATCCTTTAGATAGCTCTTCAATATCCACTCCTGGGCATTTTAATTTCCTGACAAATCTATCATCTGACATTTGCCATCAGGAGTAGTCAGTCTCTGAGCAGTAATAAAACAGCACAAATCCTGGTACTTTCCTTAGCATTGTAACAAAGAGATAATCTTTATAACATTATTGTGGCTCTGTATTCTTATAACCTTGCCTATGTCTGTGTATCACAGTACTATAGGAATGAAATTCAGGCAGGGATTTGATAAGCTTATGAAGGAATGTGTAAATATATGACATCTTAGACCAATATTTCCAAATCTTCAAGATCTCCCTGGTCTCTCAAATTCCCATTATGTTATAATAAATCTCTTATACGTAATTAGACTATGTAAACAATAAAATTTTTATTCACTTACACAGAAAAGCATAATTTCCCAGAGAGTATGTTGAGAATGAGTGCAGATAGTTAGAAGTAGAAAAACTACTAACAGAGGTCAAAGCCACAAATGTAAACAGTTAAGAATTTATTGTCTTTGAAATGTATATTTATCCAATTAAACAAAATATAATATTTTCCCTTGGAATCTACAGAAGTACTTAGGATCTGGGGATGGGGGCGGGTGAGAGTTTCTTATTTTTGAATTGTTAACTATTTGTTACTTAACAAATCAAAGTGGAAGCCAGTAAATTTGTTACTATTAATACTAGACTGTATTAATAGCAGCAATGATCACAAAATATTTGGGGGAGCTATTTAGTTTGTTTTTCAATAGTGATGAGCTTCTGAGGAAGAGATTAGTTAATAAACAGGATGGCTCAAATGTGAGAACTGCTAAGACATCAGCAGCACAGAGCAGAGTACATGCCACTGTTAAGGGTAGAACTGTGCCCCCTCCCCAAATGTTTATGTTGAAGCCCTAACACCCAGTTACCTTAGAATGGGACCGTATTTGGAGATAGGGCCTTTAAAGAGGCAATTATGTTAAAATGAAGCTCTTAGGGTAGGCCCTAATCCAATCTGACTGGTGTCCTTATAAGAAGAGGAAATTAGGATACAAAAAGTGATACCAGGGATGCTGTGCGCAGAGGAAAGACTATCTGAGGATACAGCAATAAGGCAGCCAACTGTAAGCCAAGAAGAGAGGCCTCAGAAGAAACCAAACCTGCCAACACCTAACCTCAGACTTCTAGCCTCCAGAACAAGGAGAAAATAAATTTCTGTCGTTTAAGCCACCCATTCTGTGGTATTTTGTTATGGCAGCCCTCGCTAACTAATATATTAGGGAAGGCCAAGACTCATTAGAAATCAATGCAGTGGCATCCAGAATGGAATTGAGGAAGCAATGTTTGCTGCAGAAGTTTCCCCTACCCTACACATTTACCCAAGAAGAGCACAAGAGAGCAAGTCTGCATTTGAAGCCCTGTGTCTAGTGAGCATAAGCTTAGTCACTGTTACATACCAAGCATCCCAATGTGCATTCTGGGATATAGCAATAAAAGGAGATTAGGTAATAAATCAGTTCTGAAATGGGGCAGGGTGGTGTTTAGTTCTATGTCAGGCAATTTGTACATGCAAAGAAGGACTCTTTGACAAGAGCCTGAGGTAAACTAAGCAGGATTTAGATCTAGGGTAAGAGGATTGACAGGAATTAATGAAGTACCAGGACCCTTAGGTATTGGTTGAGGTTTAGAGCAGGGCCACCATCCTTGATTAGCACATAGAGTAGAATGGAGAACAGTGGGCCCAAGAATCACTGGAAGATAGGAAACACTATAACCCAGAGGCTCAGTGAGCCTTGATTTTCTTCCACTTTACCATTCTCCTTAGCAGTACACCAGATCTTTTACCTAGGTGGCCACAGACAAGACGTGGAGACAATGGAGCATTGGTAGAGGGGTAAGGTGGGTTCATGTAAGTGTGTAGATTTATTCAAGGATCTATTAATCATGGTTCAGTAAGAAGATTCTAGGTCTGAGGCAACTTGACTTAATAAGTTTATCATTTATTCATTCAGACACTCATTTAAATGCCAGTATTTATGGAGTAAACACAATAGCTGAGGCTTCTTTCTGCCACAGTTAATTCAGTAACATACTGAAGATGGGGTGGCAGGGAAGGTTTAGAGAGGGACGTAGAACTTGAATGTAGTGAGTTATAGGGTAAGAGGCAGAGAGGTAAAGGTGTAGATTACATTTATTAGGTAATTTACAAATACTTGTTGCTCTTTTAAATAATGTGCCTCTTCTTACACAGGATTTATTAGAGAATTCACAAATCATTTAAAACATAATCTCAAATGTTAAAGAATGATTCTTACTTAGCAGAAGAATACATTTACAGGGAAATATAAACTATATGACTTAGTTGGAATGAGGAGCATAAATAGTCTTGCAGATGAAGGGCAGGGGAATGTCAGTGTGGATTGAGACTTTGTGCTCTGTAAAAGCACTGGAGAAAAGGCAAGCATTGAAGCCAGACATCCTGAGCAGAGGTTTTGAATTAAGAGATTAGTACAGCACATTTTTTTGAAACAGAAAACCCGTTGATCCTACTTGAGGGACGTGATTAGTTGAAGAGCAAACAGCATTTGAAGGTGTTGATTTCCCCAGGAAGGAGACTCTGAGATGGAGCGTGCACCAGGGGTGTTCTCAGGATCAATAGCTGTGGCAGGACTAAGCAAAGAGAGGATCTCGGTTTGGAGGCTGTCTCAACAAAAGCCTCAGCTAACCAAGGGGAAGCTCTGAAGCTAAGACGACCCTTCAGAGTTGTATCAAAGGGGACTGAGGCTTTATAGTCTCATGTTGACCTGTCAATTGAATGCAGACTTTCCCAGGAAGGAGGGTGATTTTGGACAAACCAGATCTCTTCAGCTGAGGGCAATTTCCAGAGGACCCTGACTGCCAGGGGGATCAGCTGGCAGCTGGGAGATTCAGTCTTTGAGTTCCGAAAGGAGACATGGGAAATAATGCAACATCCACTGCCATTTCACTCTTTGTGCCTCTCAGATACAGTTCTTTGTATAAATTCTTGGAGCAAATCTTCTAGAACTCTGGTGTACCTATTTTCCTTAGGAAAACTTAGAAGAGGAAGGTTAGTGGGACAAACTCTGCCCCAGTGGTACAGCTGGTTTCAGGACCACAAATTATGCTCAGGTCTCCCATCTATACAACTTTCTAAATTTTTCTATCCTCGGCTGACACTCCTCATCTAGGTGGCTTACTGAATGATGTGACTGTGACACTCATCCTTATGGGATCTGAGCTTGCCCTTTTTAGGTTGTGGTTTCTGCGCTAGTCAATTTACTGTCAACGTTGAGCAAGGAAGTAGCAACAGGTACTAAAGTGAATCACCTGGTGCCAAACACTTTCCTTCCTGTCCCTCCTGAGTAACATCCGGGTCAGTTATCCTTGCCAGGATGGTGAGTCCTCCTCTTATCCTCTTGTCTGAGGAGCCCAAAGTCCTCAGGAAAAGTCAAAACTTATATAGTTCAGTGGAACTTTTGGTATGTGTCCAGGTGTAGGCATCCCTGCTTTGGAAATTAGAATGTTTCAACCCACAAAGCCCAGCGTTACTAGAACAAGAAACTCAAATTTCCCAAGTGAGTGACGGAAGTGATGTGAAACACAGTCACTCTTGCCTCCAGCCTTTGGTTCCTGGATCCATATATTCTAGCTATTGGAGAAACAGCACCTTCAGAGTACACTGAATCTGGGATGATGGTGCCCCATGTTTACAAAATACTGTCTGCTGCTGTAGTTGTGCTTTCCACAGACTAACCCATCATTGTGTCAGGCTAGAAGCTTCTGGATAGTGTGGTATGTCATAGGACCAGGCAATGGGTTCCTGTTCTTAAAATTGGGCAAGGCATCATGAAATTTTATTGGGACAACTGTCCTAACCTCCTGACCATCATTCTTGACTGGTTTTTGTTATTTAAATGGTTGAATTATTTAGATACCCTTATTGGCTACCGTATGTCTTTCCCCGAAGAAAGCCATGTTCTATTAACCATCTCCAAAACTCTCTGTGTGTCAAGCCACCCCATATCCTCCCTTCCACACTGTGACCTTGCCACCAATTACAATAATTGTATCCGCCTGGATTATGTCGGTTAAGCCTCCCCACCTGGCCTTTATCGCTTGGGAGTCGTATCATCCCCACTGATGTCAGAGAATGCAGTTCTGTAATGGCATATCTTACCACCTTCCTTGGTTTAACAGAGAAGAGGCATAACTGAACTTCTTAGTGACGCTGACTCCCTTATCACCAACCTATCCCTTATTGTTTTGGTAAATAATGAACACTCTGGGTGCTCCTAAGGAATATAATCACTGGTGGTACATCAGACCTTACCCAGCATAGTTATTCTAGCATCCTTTCTTCTCTGTCTGCTATGACAGTTTTGGCATTTCTACCTCACTTTGTGTTGTTGCTTGATTATTTTCAGCTTCTGAGAACCATTCTAAGAAGTGTGTTGCTAAGATCTTTATTTGGGTGCTGAATCCTATATCCCATGACAGCAGACCCATACTGTAACTTATCCAACTTTATGTTCTTTCCCTCCATTTGATATATCACACTCAGAATCCAGTTCCATGAGTATCTCCTAGTTCCTACTGCTGTATATTGCCTACGTTCTACAGCTCCTTGGGAGTATATTTCTTTCTCTCCATTGGCAGGCACAGCACTTCCTGAGCCAGGTTATGTTGGAATTTATCCCTAATTATTGTCTTAGTGTCCAGAAATGGGGGTAGGGGAGATTCAGAGGGATTGCAGATATATGTGTCATATTGTCTTACAGGTAGAGGCCTCTGCATTTTCGTCAAGCCAAGGGATACACCAGTCCTTAATAAGGAGACATGGACCATTTTGCCAAGCTGAGAGTTCAGGAATATTTAGAGATTCCTGAGTTTTTGAGCGCCTCAACACAGATGTCCCATTCCATAACTCTGGGCCCTGACTTTTGGGTGGCCGACTTAACTAGGTTTTGTACATAACTTTCTTAGGAGCTCTGCCATATTTATGATTAAGTCCTGGTCTGCAGATTTTTCTGTCTTCAAGCTTTAAAAAGTGAGAGCCTTTTTTTTTTTTGCCACGCCGTGTGGCATGCGGGATCTTAGTTCCCCTACCAGGGGTCGAACCCATGCCCCCTACATTGGGAGTGCAGAGTCTTAATGACTGGACTACCAGGGAAGTCCCAGTGAGAGCCTCTTTATATTCTAGCAGGAGGACTCCTGACTTTTACACTTAGTTTTAATCCCCAGTTAGTCCTCTCAGCCTTTTTCATTATCCTTCTCTAAACTGTCAGTTGTACTTAGCAACACACATCCAATTTCCTTATCCTTATAGTTACTATTTCACCATTGTTCTCAAACACCTGATATACTGTCCCCATTAATGGAATCCCTTCCAGTCATATTGTTGCAATTCACCACCAATGAACATTTTAAGGATTGCATCTGCTACCCTAAGCCAGCAACTATGCACACTCTACTTACCACCAGTGATGGAGTCCTCAGTGCCAGTGAGCTGAAGAATGATGGGCTCCAGAATCCTATCTTAGCATCTGCTTTCTTATATCATTATTAATACCACTCATGGAACCAAATGCTGTAGGTTGGGTTCTTCTGAAAGCAGATTCTGAGATGGAGATTAGCATGCAGAAAATGTGTTAGGGAGTGTCCTTGGGATCAACTCCTAGTACAAAGAAAGGAAAGAAGCAGGACTGAGCAAGGAAGAAGTTATGTTGTTATATAATCCACATTAGACTCAGCTGACCCCTTGGGAAGCTCTGAAGCTGGAATAACCTTTTAGATTTAACCTGCTTGTGGCAAGGAGGCCAGACCTTTAATACTCACATATTAGTCGGTCATTGAGTGTAGTTGGCCTCTGAGAAAGGAATATGGCCTGGATTGAGACAGCTCTCTCCATCTGAGGGCAATCTCTGGAGAGGGTTTACAGATGAGGTAACCCACTCCTAGTAGCTAGGAAAATATGTCCTTCAGTCTTATAGATAAATGAATCATAGTGTTCACTACTGAGGAGGTCTAGAAAAGAAATGAATACTTTATAGACTCATTTTGAATAAAAGCCCCTTTCTCTTCCTACCACTATTCACTTTATATAATCACAAAATTTATTCAGTGTAACTAAATCTGAACTATCACACAAAAGAATGTAGAATTTGATGAAATTGTAAGAACACAACCCCATCAATGCTGATTCCTTAGCATTGTATTACAGGTTATAAAAAGGCAAGAGTTTACATAGAAAAAAAATTTTTAATGTATGATAAACTCATAATTATGTAGATTACCATGAAAATAAGCAAAAATAGCAAAGAGGTTGCAATAACCAAAGTGAAAATTTATTGGAGTTCAAAGATATAAAAGTCTTTTAGAAAGCTATACAGGAAGAGAATAAATAAAATATTTCTATAGGAGGATAGTTCATAGTTGAGTTGTTCACAACACAGAAGTTTCAAGAGAAAAATGCTGCAGGTTATTAAAAAAAATAGATTGTTATCTGGAAGTAGGATACTGCTCCTAACTTATCACAAGAATCATAATGGAATTCTTGTTATAATGCATAATGGAATGCAGATTCCTAGTCCCATTCCAAACCTATCAGATTCTCTTAAATTGGATGACCCCCAAAAAAGAAAACCGAGAAGAGTATTTGAGTACAAATATCATATTTGTGGGGGGGGTGGGGTCCCAGGAAGCAGTTAAGGGCGTAGGGAAATGAAACAGGGAAGGAGAGGAAGCCAACAAGTTGCTCATTGCTGAGCATGTTACCGTTGAGCTGAGGCTCAATGTTGGAGAACTGTGGGACCATGTAAATAATTATAAATAGTTATTCCATCCAAAGGGTAAGGAAGCTCTGGCTCCCATTAGTCATTGACTGAGGTCTATCCCCAGGAACATGAAGCTTCATTACTTCTTGTCTGCTCTGCATAGACAAGAAAGAGTACCCAGAAGGAGAGTTGCAAGTGCTCGTAGTGGGAAGCAAGAGACATATGCCAGAACAGTGAGACCAAGAGTGGATATGGATGAGGTACTTACAGTGTCTGATAAACAGACTTTCCAGAGAGGAACCTGGAATTAGTATTTTTAATAAGATCCTTAGCTAATTCACGTGACCAGATAAGTTTGTACAACACTGCTCTATTATGTGCTAATGGAAAGTGACACAAATGTTAGAAATGGCCAACATAAAGATATTACAGGCACTCCTTGCTTTATTGCACTTCACTTCATTGTGCTTTGCGGGTAATGCAACCCTGTGTTGAGCAAGTCTATCAGCGCCATTTTTCCAACAGCATTTGCTTACTTCATATCTCTGTGTCACATTTTGGTAATTCTGGCAAAATTTCAAACATTTTCATTATTATTAATTTCTTATGATCAGTGATCAGTGATCATTGATGTCACTATTATAATTGTTTTGAGGCACCACAAACCATGCCCATGAAAGACAGCAAATTTAATTGATAAATGTGGTGGGTGTTCTTACTGCTTCACACACTAGCCATTGCTCCATCTTTTGCCCTCTCCTCAGGCCTTCCTATTCCCTGAGACACAACAATATTGAAATTAGGCCAGTTTATGACCCTACAATGGCTTTTAAGTGTTCAAGTGAAAGGAAGAGTCACACGTCTCTCACTTTAAATGAAAAGTTAGAAATCATTAAGCTTTGTGAGGAAGGCATGTTGAAACCAAGATAGGCCAAAAGCTAGACCTCTTATACCAATTAGCCAAGCTGTGAATGTAAAGGAAAAATTCTTGAAGGAAAGAAATTAAAAGTGCTACCCCAGTGAACACACAAATGATAAGAAAGCAAATCAGTCTTATTGCTGATACAGAGAAAGTTCTAGTGGTCTGGATAGAAGATCAAACCAGCCACAGCATTCCCTTAAAGCAAAGCATAATCCAGAGCGAGGCCCTGACTCTCTTCAATCTATGAAGGCTGAGAGAGGTGAGGAAGCTGCAGAAGAAAAGCTTGAAGTTAAAAAAGGTTGGCTCATGAGGTTTAGGGAAAGAAGCCATCTCCATTACATCAAGTGCTGTTGTAGAAGCTGCAGCAAGTTACCCAGATCTAGCTAAGATAATAAAGGTGGTTACATGAGAAACAGATTTTGAATGTAGACAAAACAGCCTTTTATTAGAAGAAGATGCCACCTACTAGGACTTTCATAGCTAGAAAGGAGAAGTCAATGCCTGACTTTAAAGCTTCAAAGAACAGGCTGCCTCTCTTGTTAATGCAGCTGGTGACTTTCAGTTGAAGCCAGTGTTCATTAACCATGCTGAAAATCCTAAGAATTTCCTAAGAATTATGCTAAATGATTCTTCCTTTGCTCTATAAATGGAACAACAAAGCCTGGATGACAGCATGTCTGTTTACAACATGGTTTACTGAATATTTTAAGCCCACTGTTGAGACTTACTGCTCAGAAAAAAAAAAGGATTCCTTTCAAAACATTACTAGTCATTGACAATGTACTTGGTCATCCAAGAGCTCTGACGGAGATGTACAATGAAATTAATGTTGTTTTCTTGCCTGCTAACACAAGATCCATTCTGTAGCCCATGAATCAAGGAGCCATTCTGACTTTCAAGACTTATTATTTAAGAAATACGTTTCATAAGAATATAGCTGCCAAAGATAGTGATTCCTCTGATGGATCTGGGCAAAGTGAATTGAAAACCTTCTGGAAAGAATTCATCATTCTAGATGTCATTAAGAACATTCATGGGGACTTCCCTGGTGGTACAGTGGTTGAGAATCTGCCTGCCAATGCAGGGGACACGAGTTCGAGCCCTGGTCTGGGAAGATCCCACATGCCACGGGGCAACTGAACCCTTGCGCCACAATTACTGAGCCTGTGCTCTAGAGCCTGTGAGCCACAATTACTGAGCCCACATGCCTAAAGCCCATGCTCCGCAACAAGAGAAGCCACCAGAATGAGAAACCTGCACACCACAGTGAAGAGTGGTCTCTGCTCGCCACAACTAGAGAAAGCCCACATGCAGTGGAAAAGACCCAACACAGCCAAACATAAATAAATAAAATAAATACACTTTCAAAAAAAAGAACATTCATTATTCATGGGAGGAAGTCAAAATACCAACATTAACAAGAGTTTGGAAGATGTTGATTTCAACATTTGAGGATGACTCTGAAGAAAGCAGGAGTTCAGTGGAGGAAGGAACTGCAGGTGTGGTGGAAATAGCATGAGAACTAGAATTAGAAGTGGAGTCTCAAGGGGTGACTGAATTGCTACACTCTCATGATAAAACTTTAACCGATAAGGATTTGTCTCTTATGGATTAGCAAAGAAAGTGGTTTCTTAAGAATATACTCCTGGTGAAGAGGTCATGAAACTTGTTGAAATGACAACAAAGGATTTTGAATATTACATAAACTAAGTTGATAAAGCACTGGCAGGGTTTGAGTGGAGGATTGACTCCAATTTTGAAAGATGCTGTACTGCATACTACAGAGAAATTATTCATGAAAGAATCAGTCAATGAGGCAAAAGTCATTGTTGTCTAATTTTAAGAAATTGCCACCACTACTCCAGTCTTCAGAAATCACCACCCTGATAAGTCACTAGCCATCAGCATCAAAGTAAAAACCTAAAAGAACTAAAGAACAAATGAACAGATATGAACAATACAATAACTAAAATGAAAACTACACTAGAAGGAATCAATAGCAGAGTAACTGAGGCAGAAGAACGGATAAGTGAGCTGGAAAACAGAATGGTGGAAATAACTGCCACAGAGCAGAATAAAGAAAAAAAAATGAGGAGAAATGAAGACAGTCAAAAGAACTCTGAGACAACATTAAACATACCAACATTCACATTATAGGGGGCCCAGAAGGTGAAGAGAGAGAGAGAGCACCTGAGAAAATATTTGAAGATATAATAGCTGAAAACTAACCTAACATGGGAAAGGAAACAGTCACCCAAGTCCAAAAAAAGCAGAGAGTCCCAGGCAGAATAAACACACGGAGGAACACACCAAGATACACAGTAATCAAATTGACAAAAATTAAAGACAAAGAAAAAATATTAAAAGCAACAAGGGAAAGTCAACAAATAACATACAAGGGAACTCCCATAAGGTTACTGGCTGATTTTTCAGCAGAAACTCTGCAGGCCAGAAGGGAGTGGCACAATATATTTAAAGTAATGAAAGGGTAGAACCTACAACCAAGAATAATCTACCCAACAAGGCTCTCATTCAGATCCAACAGAGAAATCAGAAGCTTTACAGACAAACAAAAGCTAAAAGAGTTCAGCACCACCAGACCAGCTTTGTAACAAATGCTGAAGGAACTTCTCTAAGCAGAAAAGAAAAACCCTGGTAGTCCAGTGGTTAAGACGCCGCACTTCCACTGCAGGGGGCATGGGTTTAATCCCTGATCAGGGAACTAAGATCTTACATGCTGTGTGGCATGGCCAAAAACTAATAATAATTAATTAAAAATAAATTAATTAATTAAAACACATCTTCCAAAAAAAGAAAAGAGAAGACCGCTGCTTGAAACAAGAAAAACATGAATGAAAAAGCTCACTGGTAAATGCAAATATAAAATAAATGTAGGAAATCATCTGCACACAAATATTGTATCAAAACCAGCAATTGTGAGAAGAGGAGAGCACGAATGCAGGATATTGAAAACACATTTGAAATTAAAAGACCAGCAGCCTAAAGGAATCTTTCTTGTATATAGACTGCTATATCAAAACCTCATGGTAACTGCAAACAGAAAATCTACAATAGATAAGCATACAAAGAAGAAAAAGGAATCCATACACAACACTAAAGTACGTAATCAAATCAGAAGAGAAGAGAACAAAAGAAGGGAAGAAAAAAGACCTACAAGAACAGATCCAAACAATTAAGAAAATGGCAGTAGGAACATACATATTGATAATTACCTTAAATGTAAATGGATTAAATGCTCCAACCAAAAGATGTAGACTGGCTGAATGGATACAAAAACAAGACCTGTATGTATGCTGGCTACAAGAGACCCGCTTCAGACCTAGAGACACATACAGACTGAAAGTGAGGGGATGGAAAAATATATTCTATGCAAATAGAAATCAAAAGAAAGCTGGAGTGGAAACACACATATCAGACAAACACTCATATAGACTTTAAAATAAAGATAGTTACAAGAGACAAAGAAGGATACTACATAATAATCAAGGGATCAATCCAAGAAGAAGATATAACAATTGTAAATATATATGCATCCAACAGAGGAGCGTGCCAATATATAAAGCAAAACTAACAGACATAAAAGGAGAAGTCAACAGTAACAAAATAACAGTGAGGGACTCTAACACCCCACTTTCATCAATGGACAGATCATCCAGGCAGAAGATCAATAAGGAAACACAGGCCTTAAATGGCACATTAGGCCAGATAGACTTAATTGATATTTATAGGACATTCCATCTGAAAGCAGCAGAGTACATATTCTTCTCAAGTGCACTCGGAACATTCTCCAGATTGACCACATGTTGGGCCACAAAGGAAACCTTGGTAAATTTAAGAAAATTGAAATCATATCAAGCATCTTTTCCAACCAGAATGCTATGAGATTAGAAATAAACTACAAGAAAAAAACTGCAAAAAATACAAACACCTGGAGGCTAAACAGTATGCTACTAAACAACCAGTGGATCACTGAAGAAATCAAACAGGAAATCAAAAAATACCTAAAGACAAATGAAAATGAAGGCACGAGGATCCAAAACCTATGGGATAGGGCAAAAGCCATTCTGAGGGGGAGGTTTATAGCAATACAGCCTTACCTCAGGAGACAAGAAAAATCCCAAATAAGAAACAGAACCTTACACCTAAAGCAACTAGAGAAAGAAGAACAAAACCTAAAGTTAGCAGAAGGAAAGAAATCATGAAGATCAGAGCAGAAATAAATTAAATAGAATAGAAGAAAACAACAGCACAGATCAATGAGACTAAAAGCTGGTTCTTTGAAAAGATAAACAAAATTGATAAACCTTTAGCCAGACTCATCAAGAAAAAAAAGGGAGAGGGCTCAAATCAATTAAATTCGAAATAAAAAAGGAGAAGTTACAAGGGATACCACAGAAATACAAAGGACCATAAGAGACTACTACAAGCAACTACATGCCAAAAAAATGGACAACCTGGAAGAAATGGACAAATTCTTAGATAAGTATGTGCTCCAAAGACTGAACCAGGAAGAAATAGAAAATATAAACAGACAAATCACAAGCACTGAAATTGAAACTGATTTTAAAACTTCCAACAAACAAAAGCCCATGACCAGATGGCTTCACAGGCAAATTCTATCAAACATTTAGAGAAGAGTTAACACCTATCCTTCTGAAAGTATTCCAAAAAATTGTAGAGGAAGGAAAACTCCCAAACTCATTCTCTGAGACCACCATCACCCTGATACCAAAATCAGACAAAGATGCCACAAACAAAGAAAAGTATAGGCCTATATCGCTGATGAACATAGACGCAAACATCTTCAACAAAATATTAGCAATCCAAATCCAACAGTACCTTAAAAGGATCATACGCCATGATCAAGTGGGATTTATCCCAGGGATGCGGGGATTTTTCAGGGTCTTCATATCAATTGGTGTGATACACCACATCAACAAAATGAAGAATAAAAAACATATGATCTGGGCTTCCCTGGTGCCACAGTGGTTGAGAGTCTGCCTGCCGATGCAGGGGACACAGGTTCGTGCCCCGGTCCGGGAAGATCCCACATGCCGCAGAGTGGCTGGGCCCGTGAGCCATGGCTGCTGAGCCTGCGCATCTGGAGCCTGTGCTCTGCAACGGGAGAGGCCACAACAGTGAGAGGCCCACGTACCGCAAAAAAAAAAAAACCATATGATCATTTAAATGGATGCTGAAAAAACTTTTGATAAAATTCAACACACATTTATGATAAAAACTCTCCAGAAAGTGGGCCTAGATTGAACATACCTTAACATAACAAAGACCATATATGACAAACCTACACTTAATACTCAACAGTGAAAAGCTGAAAGCATTTTCACTAAAATCAGAAACAATACAAGCATGTTCACTCTTACCACTTTTATTCAGCATAGTTTTGGAAGCCCTAGCCACAGCAATCCGAGGAGAAAAAGAAGCGCTTTGTGACAACCTAGAGGTGTGGGATAGTGAGAGTGGGAGGGAGGCTCAAGAGGGAGGGGATATAGAGATATATGTATATATTGCAGTACATATAGCTGATTCACTTTGTTGTACAGCAGAAACTAAGACAACATTGTAAAACAATTATACTCCAGTGAAGATATATACAAAAAAAAAGGAATCCAAGTTGGAAAAGAAGAAGTAAAACTGTCACTGTTTGCAGATGGCATGATACTATATATAAAAAAATCCTAAAGATGCTACCAGAAAACTACTAGAGCTCATCAAAGTATTCGGTAAAGTTGCAGGATACAAAATTAATACACAGAACTCTGTTGCACTTCTATACACTAAGAACAAAAGATCAGAAAGAGAAATTCAAGAAACAATCCCGGGAGTTCCCTGGTGGTCCAGTGGTAAAGAATCCACCTTGCAATGCAGGGGACGTGGGATCGACCCCTGGTCAGGGAACTAAGATCCCACATGCCGTTGGACAACTAAGCCTGCATGCCACAACTGCTGAGTTCACAGGCCTCAACTAGAGCCCACATGCCGCAAACTACAAAACCCACGTGCCCTGGAGCCTGTGTGCCACAACTAGAGAAGAGAAAACATGCACATCACAACTAGAGAGAAGCCCGTGAACCACAACAAAGAGCCCACACACTGCAATGAAAGATCCCACAAGCCTCAATGAAAATCCTGTGTGCCACAACTAAGACCTGATGAAGCCAAAAATAAATTAAATAAATAAATAAATAATAATATCTTAAAAAAAAAAAAATCTCATTTACCATCACATCAAAAAGAATAAAATACCCAGGAATAAACATACCTAACGAGGCAAAAGACCTGCCTACTCAAAACTATAAGGTACTGATGAAAGAAATCAAAGACGACACAAACAGATGGAGAGATATACCATGTTCTTGGACTGGAAGAATCAATATTGTGAAAATGACTATACTACACAAAGCAATCTACAGATTCAATGCAATTCCTATCAAACTACCACTGGCCTTTTTCACAGAACTGAACAAAAAGTCTTAAAATTTGTATGGAGGGCTTCCCTGGTGGCACAGTGGTTGAGAGTCTGCCTGCCGATGCAGGGGACACAGGTTCGTGCCCCGGTCCAGGAAGATCCCACATGCCGCTGAGTGGTTGGGCCCATGAGCCATGGCCGCTGAGCCTGCGCGTCCGGAGCCTGTGCTCCACAACGGGAGAGGCCACAATAGTGAGAGGCCCGCGTACCGCAGGAAAAAAAAAAAAATTGTATGGAGACACAAAAGACCCCAAATAGCCAAAGCAATCTTGAGAAAGAAAAACAGAGCTGGAGGAATCAGGCTCCCTGTCTTCATACTATACTACAAAGCTATAGCCATCAAAGTAGTATGGTACTATCATAAAAAGAGATGTAAATCAGTGGAATAGGATAGAAAGTCAGGAAATAAACTCATGCACCTATGGTTAATTAATCTATAAGAAAGGAGGCAAGACTATACAATGAAGGAAAGAAAGTCTTGTCAATAAATGGTGCTGGGAAAACTGGACAGCTACATCTAAAAAAATGGAATTAGAACATTCTTTAACATCATACACAAAAATAAACTCAAAATGGATTCAGGACCTAAATGTCAGACCAGATACTATAAAACTCTTAGAGGGAAACATAGGCAGAACACTCTTTGACATAAATTTCAGCAATATCTTTTTCTGAGCCATCTCCTAGAGTAGTGGAAATAAAAACAAAAATAAACAAAAGGGTCATCTTTTATCTCATTCAACAGTATCTTATTCAATACAATCCCTATCAAATTACCAATAGCATTTTTTTTCCAGAATTAGAACAAAAAATTTTACAATTTGTATGGAAACAGAGACCCCGAATAGCAAAAGTAATCTTGAGAAATAAAAATGGAGCTGGAGGAATGAGACACCCTGACTTCAGACTATCCTACAAAGCTATAGTAATCAAAACAGTATGGTACTGGCATAAAAACACAAATATAGATCAGTGGAACAAGATAGAAAGTCCAGAGGTAAACCCACACACTTATAGTCACCTAATCTATGACAAAGGAGGCAGGAATATACAATGGAGAAAAGACAGTCTCTTCAATAAGTGGTGCTGGGAAACTGGACAGCTACATATAAAAGAATGAAATTAGAACACTCCTTAACACCATACACAAAAATAAACTCAATATTGATTAAAGATCTAAATGTAAGGCCACAAAATCTAGAAAGTGGTATAGATTAACTTATTTGCAAAGTGGAAATAGAGACACAGACGTAGACAAAAAGAGTATGGATACCAAGGGGGAAGGGGGGTGGGTGGGATGAATTGGGAGATTGGGATTGACATATATACACTAATATATTTAAAATAGGTAACTAATGAGAACCTGCTGTATAACACAGGGAACTCTACATGGTGCTCTGTGGTGAACTAATGAGAAGGAAATCCAAAAAAGAGGGGACATATGTATACATATGGCTGATTCACTTTACTGTACAGCAGAAACTAACACAACAGTGTAAAGCAATTATACTCCAATTAAAAAACAAACAACAACAAAAAAACCTCTTAGAGGAAAACATAGAACACTCTCTGACATAAATCGCAGCAAGATCTTTTTGATCCACCTCCTAGAGTAATGAAAATAAAAACAAAAATAAACAAATGGAACCTAACTAAGCTGAAAAGCTTTGGCACAGCAAAATAAACCATAAAGAAAACAAAATGGGAGAAAATATTTGCAAACAATGTGACTGACAAGGGATTAGTCTCAAAAATTTACAAACAGCTCATGCAGCTCTATATCAAAAAACAAACAACCCAATCAAAATATGGGCAGAAGACATTTACTGATGTTTGACATTTCTCCAAAGAAGACATACAGATGGCCAAAAGACACATGAGAAGATGTTCAACATTGCTAATTATTATAGAAATGCAAATCAAAACTACAAAGAGGTATCACCTCACACTGGTCAAAATGACCATCATCAAAAAATCTCTTAATACAAAAACAAATGCTGGAGAAGGTGTGGAGAAAAGGAAACCCTCCTACACTGTTGGTGGGAATGTAAATTGGTACATCCACTATGGAGAACAGCATGGAGGTTCCTTTAAAAACTAAAAATAGAGCTACCATATGATCCAGCAATCCCACTCCTAGACATATATCCAGAGAAAACCATAATTTGGAAAGATACATGCACTGCTAATGTTTTTTGCAGCAGTATTTAGAATAGCCAGGACATGGAAGAAACCTAAATGTCCATGGACAGAGGAATGGATAAAGAAGATGCAGTACATACATACAATGGAATATTAATTAGCCATAAAGTAGAACGAAATTATGCCATTTACAACTACATAGATGGACTTAGAGATTGTCATACTGAGTGAAGTAAGTCAGACAGAAAAAGACACATATGATATCACTTATATGTGGAATCTAAAAATATGGTACAAATGAACTTATTTACAAAACAGAAATGGAGTCACAGATGTAAAAAACAAACTTCTGGTTACCAAGGGGGGAAAGGGAGGGGGGATAAATTGCGAGATTGGGATTGACATATACACACTGCTATATATAAAGTAGATAACTAATAAGGACCTATTGTATAGCACAGGGAACTCTACTCAGTACTCTGTAAGGACCTATATGGGAAAAGAATCTAAAAAGGAGTGGATATATGTATATGTATAACTGATTCGCTTTGCTGTACAGCAGAAACTGACACATTTTAAATCAACTATACTCCAATAAAAGTTTAAAAAAAAGAAAGAAAGAAATACTTAGATGGTGGATGGAGAACTTTACCATCTTCATGCCACAAATGCTTTGAAAAGAGAAAGAAAGAAAGAAATCGGTCCTACTTAAGCTCAAAACCTTTTGCACAACAAAGGAAACCATAATAAAAATGAAAAGACAACACACTGAATGGGAGAAAATATTTGCAAATGATGCAACTGACAAGGAATTAGTCTCAAAAATTTACAAAGAGCTCAGGTGCCTCGATATCAAAAAAAACAAAAAACAACCAAAAAACCCAATCAAAAAATGGGCAGAAGACCTAAATAGACATTTCTCCAAAGAAGACATACAGATGACCAAGAGGCACATGAAAAGATGCTCAACATCACTGATTATTAGAGAAATGCAAATCAAAACTACAATGAGATATCACCTCACACTGGTCAGAATGGCCATCATCAAAAAATCTACAAACAATGCTGGAGAGGGTGTGCAGAAAAGGGAACCCTCCTACATTGTTGGTGGGAATGTACATTGGTACATCCACTATGGAGAACAGTATGGAGGTTCCTTAAAAAACTACAAATAGAGCTACCATGTGATCCAGCAATCATACTCCTGGGCAAATATCTGGAGAAAAACATGGTCCGAAGGGATACATGCACCCCAATGTTCATTGCAGTGCTATTTACAGTAGCCAAGACATGAAAGCAACCTAAATGTCCATTGACAGATGAATGGATAAAGAACATGTGGTACATATATACAATGCAATATTACTCAGCCATTAAAAAGGATGAAATAATGCCATTTGCAGCACCATGGATGGACCTGGAGATTATCATACTAAGTGAAGTAAGTCAGACAAAGAAAGACAAATACTTTATATCACTTATATGTGGAGTCTTTAAAAAAATGATATGAATTAACTTATTTACAAAATAGAAACAGACTCACAGACTTAGAGAACCAACTTATGGTTACCAGGGGGGAAGGGTACGGGGGAGGGATAGACTGGGAGTTTGGGATTGACATGTACACATTGCTATATTTAAAATAGATAACCAACAAAGACCTACTGTGTAGCAAAGGGAACTCTGCTCAATATTCTGTAATAACCTAAATGTGAAAAGAATTTGTAAAAGAATAGATACATGTATATGTATAACTAAATCACTTTGCTGTACACCTGAAACTAACAAAACGTTGTTGATCAACTATACTCCAATGTAAAATAAAAATTTTTTGTAAATCTCTGTCATAACTAATAAGAATGAAGGCAAAGTAAAGATATTTTCTAATTATCAAACAGTATTTGCTATCATCACATTCACTAAAGGGTGTTCAAAAACTTAGGAAAATGGAAATTGAACCACAAAAGCTGTACTGAGATACAGCAAAGAATAATGAGGAAAATTTTTGCTAGAATGTGGTAAATACTTATGACATAAAACAATGACAAATTAGTGATTAGTCTATAGAATTAGAATAACAACATAGAATTAAAATACAGAAAAATAATGGCATGAAAGATGTCAAGGGAAGAAAAGCAGGGTTAAAGCATTCTAAGTTCCTAAAATTGTTCAGGAGGAGGGTTGAGATGTGGATTCATCTTTGTTATATATGCAAACTGAAAATGTGATATGCACTAAAAAACTAGAAAGAGAATTTATAATATGCAATCCAAAGGAGAAAAAAAATCAATAAATGAAAGGGAAAAAAGTCCCTGCTTGCAAGGTAGAAGGGGAATAAAAAGCATGTCAATAGCTGGGTAAAAAGAAAGTACAAAATAAAATGGAATAACAAATATAAATATGTTGATAATCACAATAAATATAAGTGAATTAAATTTACCAGTTGAAATTCAAAAATTGACATTTTTAAAACAATCCAGCTATATGCTTTTAAAAATAAGAGACACACTTATAGCATAATGACAAAGAAAATTTGAAGAAAAGAGAATGGATAAAGTACACTAGGCATATACCATCCAGAAGGCAGTTGATATGGCTATATGAACATATTTATATGTACATTTATCAAATAAATGATACTCTAAGATAAAAACTTTATTAGGAAATACAATGCTTTCAACATACAAAATATTAATTTGCCATATATATTATAAATATAAATATGTACACATCTAATATGAATTAGTCCACCGTATAGATAATATATATTAATTCAAAACATGCATGCATCTAATAACGTCATCCCAAAATATGGAAAACAAAAGTTAACAGACTTACATGAAGTCAACGTATAGATTCTTATAATATGTACAAAATAGTGAAGAATTTGTAGTTTTGGTTCTTGATGTTGAATTCTTATTTCTCCTCTTTCTAGTTACCTAATGTGCAACAAACCACCTTAGATCTTAGCATCTTAAAACATTTATTTTGCTCTTGAATCTGCAATTTGAGCAGGGCTCACCAGGGATAGCTTATCTCTGCTGTACTCAGCATCATGTGAGGTGGCCCCAAGGCTGGAAACTGTATTCATTTAAAGGCTTGGTCACTCACATTTCTGGAAGCTAATGTCATTCATTTGAGACCTTAGCTGGGATACTGGTCAGAACATTTACTTGTGGCCACTACATGTGACCTGAAATTCTTCACAGCACAGCGGCTGGATTCTAAGGGTGAGCATTTGAGAGAGAGAGCTGGGGCAGGGGTTGGGCCAGGTAGAAGCTACATTACCTTTTATGACGTGTCCTTGAAAGTTATGCATAATCACTTCTACTGCATTCTACTTGATAAGGCTGTCACAAAGACCAGCCTGCTTTTAAGTAGAGGGCAAAGAGACTGTACCTCTTGATTGATGAAGTGGCTAGGTTCTAGAAGAGCATACAGGACTGGAAAATGTGCTGTGCCTTCTTGTTCAAAATGCAACATGCCATACCCTTAACCTAGAAATACATGGTGAAAACAAACAAAAAAAGGAATCGTAGCAATTTGACAAATAATTAATTGAACTTAACTACCTTGCCTACTTATCTTACTTTAACATAAGAATCTTAGATAACCAAAAGAGTCATTGCGATCTTTACTGAATTCTCTTTTAAAAGGTAAATCAATTTTTGAACTATAAGACTTGTTAAACCACCTAAAACTTATTATCTAAAGTAATTACCTATTATCAGAAGCAGTACTTTTCTTCATTGATAGGTGGAAGAAGTTGAAAGATTGCAGTTGGAATGGGAAACAAACAAAGGCTATTTTATAATTGCTTTTCATGGAGTTTTCTCTGGCTGTTAAAAACCCCAGACCAGTAAACAACTTGGGTCAGATTGTGAGATACTCTACAAAATGCTTACCCTTTTAAAGTTCAGTGAGGGAATAAGTTCTTACTTAGTTTCAAAGGCGCATTTTTCTTAGTAAATGGGGAAAATGTTAACATACAATTATATTGAAGCTTTAGTAGAATTCACCTGAAAAAGTTTTTTGTTTGTTCATGCCTTTTTGCCTTGCTTGCCTTCCTCCAAGTGACAGCATCCATAGGTAATGGCACCCATATTTTAATTCATTTTAGGTTGTGATCCTAATGATAGTGGCACTTTATTGACATTTATGTTTTCTCCATAGTATCCATTGCAGTGTCCTTGTGCTTAAAAATAATCACAATTATTTTTAAAAAATTATATTGGAAAATGACATAAAAAATAGTAAGATTTCAAAGGACTGCAGCAGCACAATTAAGCAAGCTTCCACCAAAGGACATATAATGTATGTATCTATTTTCTCTGAGTAATGATTTGGTAAATATACTCTAAGCACATAGAAAATTTATGAAAACTAGTATTAGGTCATAAAGTAATGAACTATTATCCTTCAATGCATGTTTTCTACTAGGTTTTTTTCTTAAGTGCTTTACAGTTTTGTTGCTGTTATAGGTGACTTAACATAAATTTCATTTTATGACTGTTGGAATGTACTTTCATATATTACTCTTACACTGAGGAAACTTGCTGACCTCTCATCAATTGTGAGAATATATCTGTAGCTTCTCTTTGGATTCTATGTGCACTTGGACTTTGTGGACTTCTGGAAGAAGAAAGTAGGGACATGAGGCTTATTGGAACCAATTTTGACTTTCCTTAGTGGAAGGTGGGTACTCTGTTCTAGAGTTCTCATTCCAAATGCTTAGCTTAGTGACGCAGCTTCTAAGCCATCTCCCTGGTCTTCACGTGCAGTACTCATGGCATAGCCTCAGCTCCAGGCTCACACGCCAGTTTTCATCATTCTAAATGTGCTCGGTAGGATGACAGTAGGGTTATGAACAGCTCTTGTAAAGCAAAGACGGTCATTATGTGGAAAACCTCTTTTAGAGGAAAAAAAATCAACTCATCCACTTAGCTGATTGCCATTAATTAATTGCTTTTTAATTCACTCACTCTTAAATTTAATAGCCACTTCACTGACATTTGTTTAATATTTTTCTCTTGCTGCTTATATTTACTATCATAAATATCTAAGGATCTTACCTAGGGATTACATTGAATATTACCAAATAAACAAAGCCTTCTTATGTGGAATTAAATTGTTTTATGATTACAAAATAAAGACTTTGTAGGAATGAGACATTAAATATGGAAAAACCTGGGTATATTAGGATGATAAAAGACTGTAAAGTCACCCACCGTGAACATAATCTAGATGGAGAGGCTGGGATGGAGGGTGTGCGGAAAAATGATACAAGGAAATACACAAACGTTGCCTGAAATGAGATATTGATTTGAACACTGAGCAAACTAAAACTTAGTCTAAGTATCACATTCATCAATTTTCTTTTAAGCGATTGGATACATTTTCTGTGTGTCCACAGGATGATTACCAAAAAAAGTTTTGTTACCATATGTAATATTACTTCCAAAAAAGTCACTTTTAAATGTAAAGCGTGAAGTCCAGAGGAGATGATACGTAATAAGATTTTGTTTTGGAAGTCATGATATGTCTGAATTCCAGACACAGGTCCAGGGGTTTGGGAGAAATATAGTTCTATCTAGTTAGACAAATGCCCTCAAATAAATAGGTGGGTCTGTGCCTTAGTTTTCTCATATGTAAAATGACACTCATAAACTTAACATAAATCTCAAGAATACTATCCAGTTGGTGATTTGGGGTATTTCTGGAAGAAATTATATATTCATTCACTTATCAGAACCCTGTTGAATGCTAATAATACACCACCCCTCAGAACAAAAAGGACAAAACCTCAGCTTCATGAAGCCCACGTTCTATTGAGGGTAAACAGATAAATATATAACATTTCAGGTGTCAACAACAGTTTTAAATACACACACACAAGAAAATTAAATCAGTGTGGTCTGGGGTGCTGTTCTACCAAGGGTGAGCAAGAAGCCTGCTGAGTAGAGGTTTGAATGAAGCAGGTTAGTGATTGAGGTAGTTAGTATGGACGAGAGTGATCCAAACAAAGCAACAGGTCAGGACAAGAGTTCCAAGACAGAAGCAGGAGTGGCATGTGCGAAGGACAGCAAGGAAAGCAATGCGGTTGAGAGAAGTGAGTGAGGGGAAGAGGAAAGAGAGGTAATGGGTCCGGAACTCATAGAATTTTACTCTGAATTACATTGCAAGTTGTGGGAGATTCTTAGAAGGAAAGCAACATGGTCTTATTTAAGTGTCAGCAGGATCCCTGAGGCTGCTGTATGACTGGGATCGGGGTAGACTAGGATTCAAGGAATCTGTCCAGTTGTTATAGCCTAGGTGAGG
Source organism: Phocoena sinus (assembly GCF_008692025.1). Taxonomy (NCBI): domain Eukaryota; kingdom Metazoa; phylum Chordata; class Mammalia; order Artiodactyla; family Phocoenidae; genus Phocoena; species Phocoena sinus. The sequence continues at coordinate 123,997,625 of NC_045767.1, read as the reverse complement.
ATCATATTGACTTTGAGTAGGATGGTGGTGGTGAAGATGATGAATAGTGATCAGCTTTGGGCTCTATTTTAAAGAAAGAGCCAACAAAATATGTTGATGGATTGGATGTGTGATATGAAGAGTCTAAGATGGCTCCAAAGTTACTATTAAAATTTATAACTTAAAATAGTACAAAAAATTTAAAATAAATAAATGTACAGTATTGAAGTATTTTGGTTCTTCCCCCTCATGGTTTGGATCAGTGGTTCTCAAACTTGGGTGTGTAGCAGAATTGTTTGGAAGGCTACCAGAGTACAGAGGCCAACATATTGAAGCAACATAGCACCTGAGCCTCTGTACTTTTACCAAGTCCCCAGGTGATTGTAATACATGCCCAAGTTTAAGAACCATGGGTTTAGATAAAATCTTTTAGGGATATTGACTAATAGCTAAGGTCCTTTTTCAGCATAAGCCAAAAGAAAAATTAGAAATTTATTTATTTTCCTTCTATGACCAGGGACTATTATTTATAAGTTATTTAGCATTTGCTGGGAAGAAAATAAATCTTATTAAATTAATCATACATGTTTTTTCTTTATGACATTTTCTTTTTGGCTTAGATTTAGTCCCCAGACTAAATAAGTTCTCATTTCCCTATTGTATTTGAAAACTGCATTCATTCTTGGTGCCTGTTGCCCATAACCAGGGAGGTAGGTGTGTAATTCTCTTATGGTTTCACACACACAGGAGGGAATATTTGCTGGCACAGTGGAACACCGTGCTAATACTTTCTGCTTTGCTACATTCACCCTCTTGCTCTTTGGGGCTTTAAGTTTTGTTTTGTGCCCTAATTTTTCCAGCAGAGGAAAATTGTACCACTCACAGGGATCATGCTGTGTTTTCAAATCCTAAAGGTAATGCAACAATGGTCGTTCCTGGAAATGGGGAAACCCAGAGAGAGGAAAACAGTTCTAGTATCTGGGTCATCCCAGCTGCTGTGGCTTAAGGAATAAGCGTGAGAAGCCCCAGACACATGGGAAACTGTGGTTAGTACACAGTTTGTTTTCGCACAGCAGACTGCCTCTATGTGGCTGAGAGAGCACCTGATGAGATACAGTGGAGTGATGGGGGCTTCAGGAGAGAGAAGGGAACTTGGGGATAAAATATTGGACAAAAATGCAAATGAAGTAAAGGTGATGGCCAGCATTACCAGGCTCCGTTACTTTCGGTAACACAAATGCTTTCAAGAAGATGAATTTCTAGGACAAGAGAAAGACAGCACAGATACAATCTAATTGACAGAGTTGTTATGGGCAAATGATTCTATTCTATTCTTTTTTTTTTTTTTACCCTTTTATAGGAACATTTTTGCAAAAGCATCAGAGTTCACCCAGAACTGTCTGTAAATGACCAAAGACTTAAAAATGACCACAGTTAAAGATTTGATGAAAGTTCATAGTAATGCAATTGACAAGAAAATTTAGTTATTTCTGAGACATACATTTTAAAGTAATAACTAGAATTATGACTTATAATATTATACCAGAACATATAAGATTTTTAGGAATTTCGTGTAATGTCTGAAACATTTATATTAACATATTTCCATACAAATAACCCAAAGAAAGTTTAGTTTTGTTTTTTTTAATTTTATTTTATTTATTTCTTTATACAGCAGGTTCTTATTAGTCATCAGTTTTATACACATCAGTGTATATATGTCAATCCCAATCGCCCAATTCAGCACACCACCATCCCCACGCCCCCTGGGGCTTTCCCCCCTTGGTGTCCATACATTTGTTCCCTACATCTGTGTCTCAGCTTCTGCCCTGCAAACCGGTTCATCTGTACCATTTTTCTAGGTTCCACATACATGCGTTAATATACGATATTTGTTTTTCTCTTTCTGACTTACTTCACTCTGTATGACAGTCTCTAGATCCATCCATGTCTCAACAAATGACTCAATTTCGTTCCTTTTTACAGGTGAGTAATATTCCATTGTATATATGTACCACGTCTTCTTTATCCACTTGTCTGCCAATGGGCATATAGGTTGCTTCCATGACCTGGCTATTGTAAATAGCGCTGCAATGAACATTGGGGTGCATATGTCTTTTTGAATTATGGTTTTCTCTGGGTATATGCCCAGTAGTGGGATTGTTGGATCATATGGTAATTCTATTTTTAGTTTTTTAAGGAACCTCCATACTGTTCTCCATAGTGGCTGTATCAATTTACATTCCCACCAACAGTGCAAGAGGGTTCCCTTTTCTCTACACCCTCTCAAGCATTTGTTGTTTGTAGATTTTTTGATGATGGCCATTCTAAATGGTGTGAGTTGATACCTCCTCGTAGTTTTGATTTTGCATTTCTCTAATAATCAGTGATGTTGAGCAGCTTTTCATGTGCTTTTTGGCCCTCTGTATGTCTTCTTTGGAGAAATGTCTATTTAGGTCTTCTGCCCATTTTTGGATTGGGTTGTATGTTTCTTTAATATTGAGCTGCATGAACTGTTTATATATTTTGGAGGTTAATCCTTTGTCCATTGATTCATTTGCAAATATTTTCTCCCGTTCTGTGGGTTGAATTTTCATTTTGTTTATGGTTTCCTTTGCTGTGTAAAAGCTTTTAAGTTTCATTAGGTCCGATTTGTTTATTTTTGTTTTTATTTCCATTACTCTAGGAGGTGGATCAAAAAAGATCTTGCTGTGATTTATGTCAAAGAGCGTACTTCCTATATTTTCCTCTAAGAGTTTTATAGTGTCTGGTCTTACATTTAGGTCTCAAATCCATTTTGAGTTTATTTTTGTGTATGGTGTTAGGGAGTGTTCTAGTTTTATTCTTTTACATGTAGCTGTCCAGTTTTCCCAGCACCACTTATTGAAGAGACTGTCTTTTCTCCATTGTATATCCTTGCCTCCTTTGTCATAGATTAGTTGACCACAGGAGCATGGGTTAATCTCTGGGCTTTCTATCTTGTTCCATTGATCTGTGTTTCTCTTTTTGTGCCAGTACCATATTGTCTTGATCACTATAGCTTTGTAGTATAGTCTGAAGTCAGGGAGTCTGATTCCACCAGCTCTATTTTTTTCCCTTAAGACTGCTTTGGCTGTTCAGGGTCTTTTGTCTCTCCATACTAATTTTAAGATTTTTTGTTCTAGTTCTGTAAAATTGCCATTGGTAATTTGATAGGGATTGCATTGAATCTGTAGATTACTGTGGGTAGTATAGTCATTTTCACAATGTTGATTCTTCCACTCCAAGAACATGGTATATCTCTCCATCTGTTGTTATCATCTTTAATTTTTTCATCAGTGTCTTATAGTTTTCTGCATACAGGTCATTTGTCTCCCTAGGTAGGTTTATTCCTAGGTATTTTATTCTTTTTGTTGCAATGGTAAATGGGACTGTTTCCTTAATTTCTCTTTCAGATTTTTCATCATAAGTGTATAAGAATGCAAGAGCTTTCTGTGCATTAATTTTGTATCCTGCAACTTTACCAAATTCATTGATTAGCTCTAGTGGTTTTCTGGTGGCATTTTTAGGATTCTCTTTGTATAGTATCATGTCATCTGAAAACAGTAACAGTTTTACTTCTTGTTTTCCAATTTGTATTCCTTTTATTCCTTTTTCTTCTCTGATTGCCATGGCTAGGACTTCCGAAACTATGTTGAATAATAGTGGTGAGAGTGGACATCCTTGTCTTGTTCCAGATCTTAGAGGAAATGCTTTCAGTTTTTCACCATTGAGAATGATGTTTGCTCTGGGTTTGTCATATATGGCCTTTATTATGTAGAGGTAGGTTCCCTCTATGCCCACTTTCTGGAAAGTTTTTATCATAAATGGGTGTTGAGTTTTGTCAGAAACTTTTTCTGCATCTATTGAGATGATCATATGGTTTTTATTCTTCAATTTGTTAATATGGTGTATCACTTTGATTGATTTGCATATACTGAAGAATCCTTGCATCACTAGGATAAATCCCACTTGATCGTGGTGTATGATCCTCTATGTTGTTGGAATCTGTGAGTATTTTGTTGAGGATTTTTATATCTATATTCATCAGTGATAATGGTCTGTAATTTTCTTTTTTTGTAGTATCTTTGTCTGGTTTTGGTATCAGGGTGATGGTGGCCTCATAGAATGAGTTTAGGAGTGTTCCTTCCTCTGCAATTTTTTGGAAGAGTTTGAGAAGGATGGGTCTTAGCTCTTCTCTAAATGTTTGATAGAATTCACCTGTGAAGCCATCTGGTCCTGGAATTTTGTTGGTTGGAAGATTTTTTTTTTTGCTGTACGCGGGCCTCTCACTGTTGTGGCCTCTCCCGTTGTGGAGCACAGGCTCCGGACGCGCAGGCTCAGTGGCCATGGCTCACGGGCCCAGCCGCTCCACAGCATGTGGGATCTTCCCGGACCGGGGCACAAACCCGTGTCCCCTGCATTGCCAGGGGGACTCTCAACCACTGCGCCACTAGGGAAGCCCAGTTGGAAGATTTTTAATCACAGTTTCAATTTAATCACTTGTGATTAGTCTGTTCATATTTTCTATTTCTTCCTGGTTCAGTCTTGTAAGGTTATACCTTTCTAAGAATTTGTCCATTTCTTCCAGATTGTCCATTTTATTGGCATAGAGTTGCTTGTAGTAGTCTCTTAGGATGCTTTGTATTTCTGTGGTGTCTGTTGTAACTTCTCCTTTTTTATTTCTAATTTTTTGTTGTTGTTGTTTTGTTTTTTGTTTTTTGTTTTTTTGTGGTACACGGGCCTCTCACTGTTGTGGCCTCTCCCGTTGCAGAGCACAGGCTCCGGATGTGCAGGCTCAGCGGCCATGGCTCATGGGCCCAGCCACTCCGCAGCATGTGGGATCTTCCCGGACCTGGGCACAAACCCGTGTCCCCTGCATTGGCAGGCGGACTCTCAACAACTGCGCCACCAGGGAAGCCCTCATTTCTAATTTTATTGATTTGAGTCCTCTCCCTCTTTTTCTTGATGAGTCTGGCTAATGGTTTATCAATTTTGTTTATCTTCTCAAAGAACCAGCTTTTAGTTTTATTGATCTTTGCTATTGTTTTCTTTGTTTCTATTTCATTTATTTCTGCTCTGATCTTTATGATTTCTTTCCTTCTGCTAACATTGGATTTTGTTTGTTCTTCTTTCTCTAGTTCCTTTAGCTGTAAGGTTAGATTGTTTATTTGAGATTTTTCTTGTTTCTTGAGGTAGGCTTGTATAGCTATAAACTTCCCTGTTAGAACTGCTTTTGCTGCATCCCATAGGTTTTGGACTGTTGTGTTTTCATTGTCATTTTTCTCGAGGTATTTTTTAATTTCCTCTTTTTTTTCTTCAGTGTTCTCTTGGTTATTTAGTAACATATTGTTTACCCTCCATGTATTTGTGTTTTTTACGGTTTTTTCCCTGTAATTCATTTCTGATCTCATAGTGTTGTGGTCAGAAAAGATGCTTGATATGATTTCAATTTTCTTAAATTTACTGAGGCTTGATTTGTGACCCAAGATGTGATCTATCCTGTAGAATGTTCTGTGCACACTTAAGAAGAAAGTGTAATCTGGTGTTTTTCGATGGAATGTCCTATAAATATCAATTAAATCTATCTGGTCCATTATGTCATTTAAAGCTTCTTTTTCCCTATTTATTTTCATTTTAGATGATATGTCTATTGGTATAAGTGAGGTGTTAAAGTCCCCCACTATTATTGTGTTACTGTCGATTTCCTCTTTTATAACTGTTAGGAGTTGCCTTATGTGTTGAGGTGCTCCTATGTTGAGTGCATATATATTTATAATTGTTTTATCTTCTTCTTGGATTGATCCCTTGATCATTATGTAGTGTCCTTCTTTGTCTCTTGTATCATTCTTTATTTTAAAGTCTATTTTATCTGATATGAGTATAGCTACTCCAGCTTTCTTTTGATTTCCATTTGTGTGGAATATCTTTTTCCATCCCCTCACTTTGTCTGTATGTGTCCCTACGTCTGAAGTGGGTCTCTTTTAGACAGCATATATAAGAATCTTGTTTTTGTATCCATTCATCAAGCCTTTGTCTTTTGGTTGGAGCATTTAATCCATTCACATTTAAGGTAATTATCGATATGTATGTTCCTATGACCATTTTCTTAATTGTTTTGGGTTTGTTTTTGTAGGTCCTTTTCTTCTCTTGTGTTTCCCACTTAGAGAAGTTCCTTTAGCATTTGTTGTAGAGCTGGTTTGGTCGTGCTGAATTCTCTTAGCTTTTGCTTGTCTGTAAAGCTTTTGATTTCTCCTTCGAATCTGAATGAGATCCTTGTCAGGTAGAGTAATCTTGGTTGTAGGTTCTTCCCTTTCATCACTTTCAGTATGTCATGCCACTCCCTTCAGTCTTGTAGAGTTTCTGCTGAGAAATCAGCTGTTAACCTTATGGGAGTCCCCTTATATGTTATTTGATGTTTTTCCCTTGCTGCTTTCAATAATTTTTCTTTGTCTTTAATTTTTGGCAATTTGATTACTATGTGTCTCGGTGCATTTCTCCTTGGGTTTATCCTGTATGGGACTCACTACGCTTCCTGGACTTGGGTGGCTATTTCCTTTTCCATGTTAGGGAAGTTTTCAACTATAATCTCTTCAAATATTTTCTCTGGTCCTTTCTCTCTCTCTTCTCCTTCTGGGACTCCTATAATGTGAATGTTGTTGCGTTTAATGTTGTCCCAGAGGTCTTTTAGGCTCTTTTCATTTCTTTTCATTCTTTTTCCTTTATTCTTTTCCACAGGAGTGAATTCCAACATTCTGTCTTCCAGGTCTCTTATCCATTCTTCTGCCTCAGTTATTCTGCTATTGATTCCTTCTAGTGTAGTTTTCATTTTAGTTGTTATATTGTTCATGTCTGTTTGTTTGTTCTTTAATTCTTCTAGGTCTTTGTTAAACATTTCTTGCATCTTCTTGATCTTTGCCTTCATTCTTTTTCTGAGGTCCTGGATCTTCTTCACTATCATTATTCTGAATTCTTTTTCTGGAAGGTTGCCTATCTCCACTTCATTTAGTTGTTTTTCTTGGGTTTTATCTTGTTCCTTCATCCGGTACATAGCCCTCTGCCTTTTCATCTTGTCTATCTTTCTGTGAATGTGGTTTTTGTTCCACAGGCTGCAGGATTGTAGCTCTTCTTGCTTCTGCTGTCTGCCCTCTGGTGGATGAGGCTATCTAAGAGGCTTGTGTAAGTTTCCTGATGGGAGGGACTGGTGGTGGGTAGAGCTGACTTTTGCTCTGGTTGGCAGAGCTCAGTAAAACTTTAATCCACCTGACTGTTGATGGGTGGGGCTGGGTTCCCTTCCTGTTGGTTGTTTGGCCTGAGGCAACTCAGCAGTGGAGCCTACCTGAGCTCTTTGGTGGGGCTAATGACAGACTCTGGGAGGGCTCACACCAAGGAGTACTTCCCAGAACTTCTGCTGCCAGTGTCATCCTTGTCCCCAGGGTGAGCCACAGCCACCGCCTGCCTCTGCAGGAGACCCTCCAACACTAGCAGGTATGTCTGGTTCAGTCTCCCCTGGGGTCACTGCTCCTTTCCCTGGGTCCCAATGTGCACACTACTTTGTGTGTGCCCTCCAAGAGTGGAGTCTTTGTTTCCCCCAGTCCTGTTGAAGTCCTGCAATCAATTCCCACTGGGCTTCAAAATCTGATTCCCTAGGAATTCCTCCTCCTGTTGCCGGACCCCCAGGTTGGGAAGCCTGACGTGGGGCTCAGAACCTTCACTCCAGTGGGTGGACTTCTGTGGTCTAAGTGTTCTCCTGTCTGTGAGTCACCCACCCAGCAGTTATGGGATTTGATTTTACTGTGATTGTGCCTCTCCTACCGTCTCATTATGGCTTCTCCTTTGTCTTTGGATGTGGGGTATCCTTTTGGTGAGTTCCAGTGTCTTCCTGTTGATGATTGTCCAGCAGCTAGTTGTGATTCTTGTGTTCTCGCAAGAGGGAGTGAGAGCACGTCCTTCTCCTCCACCATCTTGGTTTCTCTCTCTATTATTTTCAATAGGCTGAATCAGAGAATCTGTTCAAACAGCGTCATACCTTGTAATAATATTCAAAAGGGAAGAATGTATAAGAGGCAAAACTGAATTTAACTTTTTCATATTCTTTCACATAAATACCTAAGGATGCAAAGTTTCAAAATGGCCCAAAGTAAAATTCAGTTACAGGGAATCCATGTCATGCTAAATAACTTAATTAACATAGTTGAGACTTAAAGAAAAAATCAAAAGCAGAATCTTCTCAATCTGATAGTCATCTTTCATTCATCTTTCAAACAAAACTTTCCTGAAAATTCTTGTATCACCCACATGTTGGAATTATCTTAAGAGAGCAGATAATTCTAAAAAGCTCTTATAATGGATTTCCATCAACTATTCCATCATATACTATTTTACTAGATTTTAATATATTGATAGGTATTCATAACATTTTATTTAAATCTGTTAGCTCAAAGATATAAAATGTTTTCCTTCAATTTAAAACCAATTTCCTAAGGTAAAATTATTTTCTCAGTTTTAAATCAGAAAGAAAAATATGTATTAGGAGATTTTTTTGTTTGCAAAGGTATTCCTAAAACTATAAATATTTAATTTTTTCTGTATGTATTAGTTTAGAAGCAGGAAACCAATGAAAAATCCAGGGTTAATATTTTGATTTGCATATCCAGTCATGGTCCAAATAGCTATGAGAATAATCATTGAACTATATCTTCATTTTAGTTTCCTTACCTGTTAAGTGAGGAGAATCACAGTCTTGTTCTACAAAGTTTGTAGAAACTTCATGAAGTTCATTGAAATTCTTAGAACTGCCTCATAAATGTAGAGTTACTACTTTAAAAAAATAATAATTAGGCATCACAGAGATTTAGACACACTATACTTGGAAATCCCTGAAAATAGAACTGGCCTCACCTGTTCCCAGGGATATTGGCGAATCAGTACTCTAGTGGGATGGATTTCTGTTGTCCTTTAAATGAAAAAGCCTTTTTTAAATTGCAAAGCACTTACAGAAAGTACAAGTTTGGGTGTTATTATTAAAAATATCAATTTGTGTTACAATTGTAGGTTGATGATCACAGTTGGTCTCTGGCTCTGGGAAGAAACAATTAAACAATTTAAGAGTATATTTTTATCAGATCAAGTAAAGCTTACCTAGTTTCCTAAATTCCATGTTCAACTAGGTGTAACTTTATGGTAGAAAAATATGCTTAAGCTACAGGTTCAATAAATAATTCCTGCATTTACAAAATTATTATTATTATCATTCAGAGGACTTCTTTTTAAGGAGATGCTCATAAATTTTGGAGTCACAGATTCCTTCGACAATCAGATGAAAACCAAGAATCTTACTGCCCCACTCCTGTGCATATACACAAAATTGTACTTAGGATTTCAAGAGGTCTTGGAACCATCTGAAATCCAGGTGAAGAATTCACCTCTAAAGGGACTAAGGTTAATTCATTCAGCAATCACTTATTGGGCCCTTAATTTGTTCTCAAAAATGCCCAGATACTGAAGATACTAGGGAACTAGGCGCTGCCCCAACTCTAGTAGTCATTATACATACGTTGAGTAAAATACGTGTCTCACCTAATCACAGATATGACTTCATTTGCCTTCATGGAAACAAATAGGTGATAATTAGGATGATTACAACTTTTGAATACACTAGGAGAATTGAAAATATTCAGCTCAAGGAAATAATGAGCTTTTTCTTGCCTTCATTTTTTTTTCTTCCGGCTTTTTACTACCATAAAAATGTAACTAAACATGAAACCCAAATTTCTCTTTCAAAAAGTATGTTATGGCCTATCTTTGAGTTAATAAGCATTTCTGAGTGCCCACAATATGAAGAGAACTACACTAGATACTGTAAGGATACCCATGTAAATATTTCAAAGCCATCTTTTATTTCCATCCATTTCTATGCTTTCATAATCATGTGTTCTCTCTCACTGAGCACTTGCCTTTGAAAAATGGTATTTTAACACTTGATTGTCTCTTCAGCAAAAGTCATCTTATTGAAATAATAAAACAGACTATATCCTGCTGAGCATGGTATTGTGTGAGGAAAAAGAGAAAAGGAATAAAGATTTGCTTAACATTGATGAATGTAAGGAAAAATAAACAAAATGTCAAGAGATAAAGGATAAATACCAAAAATTATATACCAGTGTGTATGTTCTATGCAGCCAGGTCCTAAGCAAAAAATGTGAGTGATATTCAGATAAGGGACCATAACAGTAAACTCTCCCTCCAGATGTATTTTATTGTTTCTCATTTGGGAGCCAATTAATTGGGTAACTGGAAGGTAGGTGAGAGAAGTGAGTAAGGCAATACAAATGGAGGGAAAATAATAGAGAAGGATCCCATTGGAGGTCCTCTGGGAGCTGTTCATGAAGTGGGTGTTCTTCTAGTAGAGAGAAAGAGAGACCCAATAAAACCCTTTTATTTCTGCAACTATTCTTCACCTGAAAAGTAAAGCAAGAAGCACTAATAATAATAATATAAAAGAGAGGACAGCAGAATAACAAATAACCACACACAGTCACTTCAGACCTATTCTGAAACAAGAGAATACACTTTAAAAAGCAGTAAAAACAATAAAAATTCAGTCATTGTGAACAAGGAGAGCCTTAGCTGCAATAAAGCCAGTCAATAAAGAAGCTCTCTCATTTAAGCATCAAATGCACATTGTTTTGCAACACCTGTTATTCAGACATAATAGCTTTCTTAACCTGTCAAAGTGTTTAAGCTGAGGAAAAGAAATGGGCCTCCAGCTGTGCAGTTCTGTGGAGAAAGCCTGTGCGAAGCGATATTAGTTTAATGAAATGTGTACAGATTGTAATTGTGGTAATAAGAGGGCAATTCCCTAAGGTGTCATAGGAAGGCGGTGAGCGCAGCCAGGCAGAAAACAGAAGCTTGCAGGCTGAGGGAGAAAATTCGGCCTGCTCTGGAGAGAGGGCAGGAAGTGAGCAGGAAAGATCAGGGAAAGAGGAGTTCTGCGAATGTGTTTTCCTCAGCCTCACTCCAAGAAAGAAATCAGGTTTACAAGGGGTTAAAACCGTCTCCTTACAGCGCTGCTGACCCAGAGCTAATCTGAATCAGTGTGAACTCTGTGCGCAGGTGCTGGGGAACTCAGGGGAGACAGCTCTCAGTCTGTGACAAGATGACACTGACCTTCTGAAACTCATATTCAGGGTGAGAGACAATGAGTAATCAAAAATAAGTGAGGTGTAAAGGGAGTGATGAAAAAGAAAAATATTGCAAATCAAGCAAGCATTGCCTTCCTTTATGTTTATCTAGCCATCATCCCAGGATTTACGCTGGGAAGAACATATTTTAGGAGTCTTCCTGAGAGAAGGAGCCACTTCTACCAGTTACTTGATAGACAATCAATTTGTCGTTGTTTTAAGCTTCCCAAATAATTTAAACGCCTGAAGGTGAGGCATGTGTAGCAGGTCTCTATAGACTAGCATTATATTTCCAATTCTTTTTCTAACTAGCCGTGTGCCCTTGGGCAAATTATGGAACCTCTCTGGACTTCCATTTATTACCTGTAAATCTGAGGTAGTCAGTCTAAGCAATGATTTAGTATGATGCCTGTCAATGGTTTCCTATTACCTAATAACATCAAGATCCATTTTAATCTTGACCCTCCTTTCCTCCTCAGGGCTCATGTTCCATCTACTTGACTGCAGAATTTTTTTTTTAACATCTTTATTAGAGTATAATTGCTTTATAATATTGTATTGGTTTCTGCTGTATAACAAAGAGGATCAGCTATACGTATACATATATCCCCATATCTCCACCCTCTTGCGTCTCCCTCCCACCCTCCCTATCTCACCCCTCTAGGTGGTTACAAAGCACCGAAACTGATTGCCCCATGCTATGTAGCTGCTTCCCACCAACTATCTGTTTTACATTTGGTAGTGTATATATGTCAATGCTACTGTCTCACTTCGTCCCAGCTTACCCTTCCCCCTCCCTGTCTCCTCAAGTCCATTCTCTACGTCTGCATCTTTATTTCTGTCCTGCCCCTAGGTTCATCAGAACTATTTTTTTTCTTTTTTTAGATTCCATATATATGTGTTAGCATACGGTATTTGTTTTTTCTCTTTCTGACTTACTTCACTCTGTATGACAGGCTCTAGGTCCATCCACCTAACTACAAATAACTCAGTTTCATTTCTTTTTATGGCTGAGTAATATTCCATTGTATATATGTGCCACATCTTCTTTATCCATTCATCTGTCAATAGAGACGTAGGTTGCTTCCATGTCCTGGCTATTGTAAATAGTGCTGCAATGAACGTTGTGGTACATGACTCTTTTGGAATTATGGTTTTCTCAGGGTATATGCCCAGGAGTGGGATTTCTGGGTCATATGGTAGTTCTATTTTTAGTTTTTTAAGGAACCTCCATACTGTTCTCCATAGTGGCTGTATCAATTTACATTCCCACCAGTAGTGCAAGAGGGTTCCCTTTTCTCCACACCCTCTCCAGCATTTGTTGTTTGTAGATTTTTTGGTGATGGCCATTCTGACTGGTGTGAGGTGATACCTCATTGTAGTTTTGATTTGCATTTCTCTAATGATTAGTGCTGTTGAGCATCCTTTCATGTGTTTGTTGGCAATCTGTATATCTTCTTTGGAGAAATGTCTATTTAGGTCTTCTGCCCATTTTTGGATTGGGTTGTTTGTTTTTTTGATATTGAGCTGCACAAGCTGCTTGTATATTTTGGAGATGAATCCTTTGTCAGTTGCTTCGTTTGCAAATATTTTCTCCCATTCTGAGGGCTGTCTTTTCCTCTTGTTAATGGTTTCCTTTGCTGTGCAAAAGCTTTTAAGTTTCATTAGGTCCCATGTGTTTATTTTTGTTTTTATTTCCATTTCTCTAGGAGGTGGGTCAAAAAGGATCTTGCTGTGGTTTATGTCATGGAGTGTTCTGCCTATGTTTTCCTCTAAGAGTTTTATAGTGTCTGGCCTTACATTTGGGTCTTTAATCCATTTTGAGTTTATTTTTGGGTATGGTGTTAGGGAGTGTTCTAATTTCATTCTTTTACATGTCGCTGTCCAGTTTCCCCAGCACCACTTATTGAAGAGACTGTCTTTCTCCATTGTATATTCTTGCCTCCTTTATCAAAGATAAGGTGACCATATATGCATGGGTTTATCTCTGGGCTTTCTATCCTGTTCCATTGATCTATATTTCTATTTTTGTGCCAGTACCATACTGTCTTGATAACTGTAGCTTTGTAGTATAGTCTGAATTTACTGCAGAATTTTATAGAAGTATACCCAAATACTAGTGCTTCTTCATATACATGGTGGATTTAACTCCTCTATAACTTCACATATGGTTTTCCCTTTCTCAAAAATTTTACTCAACTGGTTCAATTCTATTTGTTCTAGTGTATGAAGCTGAGGCTGTTCTTCCTATGTACTTTACTCTAGGCTGGAATATTTCCTTCACTTCCCCCACTTTTCTCTGGCTACTCTTTCTCTGACTTCAATTATAAGTTCAGATGCCACTTTGAGAAAGACTTCCTTGAGTTCCCATGTCTGGGCAGTTTTCATTCCATATATCCCAATAGCTTGTTCTACTTCCTATATCATGTCAATCTATAGTGCAATAGCATAGTCACTAATAGTCAATTAAATTCATATTTCTTGAGAACAAGGTTTATAGATCTATGTTAATTTTTTTATGGTAGTATCACAAGAGATTGATGAAATTCCTGATATCTGACTGACTCACAGTGAGTGTGCCTTGGAAGAATGAATGAACAGAGCACTAGGAGAAGCTTAGTGTGCACATCCAGGCAGAGCAAAGGACCTAGTCCATGTGCTGGCCGAGTACGTTCCTTATCAGTTAAATATTCTCTGACTTTGTCCACCTCACTCACCAGATTCTTAACTTCCTTCAACACAGGAAGGCCATTACTACCTTGCACGACACCTTGACTGCAAAGATGTTTGACAAATAAATACTCATTGAAATATGTGTTTACTGATGAAAGTTCTATACAGATTATATGATAAGTCATTTCCCAAAAGATTTTCACCCAAAAGGGATTTTTTAAATCCTAAATGATAGATATTGGTTGGGAAATTATATATCTAACTATTCAATACTTGTCCTGTGTTTTAGAGAGCATATGTATAAAATTTAGAGAAGGAAAAGCAAAAATGATCAAAAAACAAACATAGTACCAGAGCTGAACATAGATTACCCAGTTTACTTTCTATCTCCATAGAGGGAATATGGGAGATTATAATTCTTATCCTTAAAACTGTACAGACTGAACATTCCTCAAGCATCTTTGGTAACCACTTATGAATATAAAAATAATTAACTGGCATAAAACTTCCCAGAATAAATTTATATTTTTAATACATAATATAACCCCAGGGATCATTTTTTAAAGTAAATCAATCCTTTAATAAAGCTAATCTGATAGAGCTTGAGCTCTAGAAATCATGTTAAATTATCTTTCTTTTTCATATCTTGGACACAATAGAAGGGGGCCTAGACTTTGAAATTTAAAAGTTAGGTGCATGTCCTGACTCTCTAACTTTCTGTTGGTTGGCCTGTCTGAACCTCAGTTTCCTCTTATGAAAAATCAGAATAATAATACATACTCTCATTTCTACTGGGTCCATCCACGAAAGTTTTATGTAACCCTAACACATCCACAGTTGATTAGGGACAGGCACCTTGAAAGTCTGAGCTAAGAAAACTAAGATCCCAGATAGCACAGGGCAAATTGAACCTGGATTCTTGCATTGTTTGAAATTTGATATTAGAACAGATTTTAAACGTTCTTTAAAAGGTCAAAATTACTTGGGGACTGAGTATATCTTCTTTTCTTCCTCCATGTAATTACTAGACGTTGAAGTCATACAGATATTTAGTTAATTACTCAGAAACCATGGGGTGCCAAGCAGCATTAACTGTTACTATTAACTAATATTTACTAATAGCATTGTAGTTTGTACAGCATCTTCATGAACAGTTGCTCACTTACTGTATGCAAATCATTTACTACCTTTTTACCTAGGAACTGTGGCCTAGGATATGGTAAACTCTGAACAAGTGGTAAATTTCTATAGCTTAATTATCTTCAACAACTCTTAGAAAGAGGAATAATATTTTAATTCATGGTTTACAAATAGGAAAACTGGTTCAAAATGTCAAATGACTTGCTAACATTACTGAACTAGGAATTGGCAGGTTAGAATCTGAATCTAGATGATACAGTACCAAATTGTGTACCTTTATCATTACTCTATGTAATCACCTAATCCATAATCCATGAAAGATGACTAAACCATCATGAAAGAGGACAATTATTAGGAGTCCAAAGATTTCACATCTTACTAGTAACTCTATGTATTGCATGTCATTTACTTTCACTAACAATTTATTACAATTTCCTTTTCAAAATTATGCATTGCTTTAATTCCCATAACAACTATGTTTTCCTGTGTCATTTTTATCAAAGGCTATCTTGTTAATTAAGCTACCATATGAAGAGGACACAAACTATGTGTGAGGTGCTGCAAAGCTAGGATCTTTACTATCATTTTCTTGTTTCATCCCCACTCCAACCTTAGGTGGTAAATAATATTATCCCACATTTACTAGATAAGTAAATTCAGGCTTAGCGATGCTAACTGACTTAACCAGGTACGCACAGTTAATGAATAGTAAAGTTAGGATTCCGAGCCAAATCTGTTTGAGTCGTCACCACCACACTACATTACTTGAGGAAATGATGAAGAAACGTGTTAAACAGTTTTTGAAAAAAATTTTTAAATTCTCAGGTCTTTAATACACTAATATACAATGAGCATCTACAGATGATGGTTTAGTATACATTACTGCTCATGTTTCTTTAACAATGGAACTTTATTTTTGGAACATCGTGTGGAAATAATATTCTTAATTCTGTATATTTTAGGAATTAGATGATTTCTAAGAAAGCTTCCAGCTCTAATATTCTGTAGTTTTATTCCTAACTTTTTACTCTCTAGATCTCTCTTTTCTTTCTCTCTGAATCTGCTTTTTAACCAAGACCAGTCTCAGTTTTCCTCCATGTGAAAGAATGTCACATAAACACAGAGAGATGTTTTGGTGTCATTGGGCACCAATTACAAAATAGCATAAAACGAAAAGCATTTATTTCTGAAAGGTAATAAGTACTGTGTAGATTTAAGTAATATCTTAGATTGTATCATCAATTTGAAAACCCACATAGGCTTTTCTAACTTATTTTTAAAATAATGGCCAGATAAATCAAAGAATTTTTAGCAAGTGAGATGAAGCCTGAGCTGAGTAAGTGGGAGAATTCTGACATCTATCTCCGAACTAAAAAAAAATCTCCAAACCCAACTTTGTAATCTTTGTTTACTCCCATGTGTTCTTAACTTTTTCTGAGATAAAATTTTGAACCAAATAAAATTCAATTTGCCCAGCAAGCTGAGCTTTTCCTTTCCAATTTATTTCCTTTTAATAATGTGTTGGAGGGTTTCTGAGACTTTCCCCAACAGAGACCTCACATTATGAGTGACACCATCTCCTTTCATCATCTGCACTCGTCTCTGAACCATGAGGTCAAGTGGAGCATTATGATAGATAGAACCTGACACACCCTGTCCTGGGGCCAGATGCACCAGCTGGGAAGCCTATGGAGCAACAAGCTTCAGCCAAGGGCAACTTGGAGGTTAAAAACTTGGTTTTTGTTTGTTTATTTGTTTGTTTTTTGAGGACCAATTTACCTGAATTACAGGGAACCTTTTCTAAATCTAAGCCAAGAAAATGATTTAGAACTAGATCTATGTTCACTTTTGAGTGTAACAAGATTCTGGAACAATCCAACATATATATCTTCTTCTGATTCCTTTTAAAATAAAAATTAAAAGTTACTTTTCTCTCTTAATATTGAAACAAAAAAGAAACTATTAGACTGACTTTTTTTTGTCACCACAATAAGTGGTTTTATTATGACAGTCTTTATTTTTTCACATTTTCACTAAGACTGGCATATTCTTAATAAAACTCAAACAGCCTTTGGGTCATCTGATCTTGGTAAGTTTCTTAAAACAGAGTACAAATATTGTTTTTGCACTGATTGCTATTTGAGTATTACAAGGAAAATGGTGATCTTTCTCAGCGGCTTATGGAGTGACTTGTATTTTGTGTAGAGGAAAGGTGGCAGGGTGTTCCCACAGGGCGGTTAGTATCGGCTCCCTTCTTTTAGGGCTTACCTGGTAATGTTGCCATGAGAAAAACTCTGCCTAGGGATTAAGCTGCATGAATTTATTCCTACTATCTTGACATTATTAAAATACATCTCCATTCTAACTAGAAAGTCTTACCTCCTTGAACATTAGGGGAAATCAATTCGAACTTCAGCTGTTCCATCAACTTCTCTGTTCCCGTAGTCCTGAGTTCAGCACAAAAGCAAGGCGCCCTGTATGAAATGCCTCTGAAAGTATTATAATAGTACATATTGCCCCAATGTTAAGTAGCTGGACTTTTTCTCCACATGCTTATTCCTATTTTTTTATTATCTTTTTCCATTCAACATCTGAACTCCAAGATATCTTTTCTCTTACCTCACCCCCATCAATCAATAAAGTAAAATGGATCAACTTTAGGTAAATATGAATTTTAGCCAATATTCAGTTGTGCTTCCATAGATACATAAGCCATTTCTCTAATCATGGAAACAAAAATTCTCAGCACCTCATTAAAAGGAACATAAAACTTCATTGAATGGGACAAAGGTAGAAAAGTTTATGGCCTGTGGAAGCAAATTCCCCTAGAACACCTCTACAAAAGGACATTCTAACCAGGATTGTGTTAAAAAAAGATTTAGTCCTTGCTCTACTTGTTAATTCAACATAACCTCTGCCTATATCAATGTTTCCAAGTTAAGAGTAAAAGGCTTGGTTTCTGATAGTTTACAGAATGAGCTCTATTCCTAATATCATTTTTGCTGTCAGTAACTATCACCAAGGTGAGAATTGTCTATCTCTATTCTACTTCAGGCTTCAGCTTCAGCAAAAAAGAGAAAATGTATGAGCTACCTGTATTGAAAGGCCTTGTTCAGTGAGTCTTCTGTATGTGCTCTCTGGGCATCCACAAGTTCTGCAGTGTTTTGTTCAAGCTGCTCAAGGTTGAGCATCTATTCATATTACTTTGAAATTGATACAGTTATAGCTTTGCCAAAATAACCTTCCTGTTAGGTCCAAGCCTTTCTACCCGTTGTCTCAGGGAAAATAATCAGAACAGCTTCTTTTTTTCCTTTCTGCACTTTATTATTTGTTTCAAGGTTGAGAAAAATACAGAATCAATGATTCCCTTTAAAATATGACATAGCTATTTCTTGCCCACAGAGTAAATACCATAGATTTTCCTAAGGCCCTGGTTATGATACTAGATGAAGCTAATTTTAATGAGTCTATTTCAGGCTGCTGGACTCCTCTACTCTTTGCAGGAGTAATTCACTTCTGTCTTTACATATATCTCTGCTGACACTTTAAAATGGTCTGTTTGTTTCCTTTTAAGCATAGTACACAAAACCAAGTTTGGTAGCAGCTTTATCCACCCAGAAGCCGAGACAACTCAAAAGCCAAAACAATTTCAAAAGCTAAAAACAGAAGAAAAAATTTTAATATCCATTAGAAAGAATAAAACATTAACTCTGGCTTTGCCTGGGATACTCATCAAACATAGGGAACAATATTGGCTACTTGCTATTATCATCCATCATTGGAGCTTTTCACACTTTGATTTTTATTTTGGTGATACGGCTAATAGAAATATTCCTACATTTTTGTATGATCACATCAAAATGTGTGAATCTCTGCTACTAGAATACGAATTTTCAGGGCACCCAAGCTTTTGCTGGGCAAATCTGAGCCATTTTTCCTGGTGTCAGGAAGATAACATATTTGATCCAGGTGAACATATAACCAAGGGAAAAGTATTTTTAATGGTGGCTTATAGTTTCCGTTTCTATTAATATTTTGACTAGCATGGCAGAATTTTTAATAAACGCAGTTGAAATAAATGGCTTTTTAGCAGTTTTAATCCAAACTGAGGCCAAAAGAATTCCTAGGCACTGCTGAGCTCATGAGAAAGCTAATTATTTTCTCTTCTTTCGATGAAGTGATGAAGCATGAAATATAGAGATGAAGATCATAAACTTTGAAGTTAGCTATATTTTGCCAGTTATTAGCTGTTATTTAATCCCCATGATAATAATGGGTAGGTAGAGATGATTTGTATGCGATAGCATAGATCCTGGCACATAATAAATATTCAAGAAACTATTGATACCACATTATATTTTTTTAACATTTGCTGAGAATGTAGAAGAGTTCCTCCAAGTTCACTGAAACCAGATAATAGTTCTAGACTCTTAGCTTAAAGCTTATCATTCAAAAACATAATAACCAATGGATATGCAAAACACTCCTTCAACTTCATACTCTTGACAGGCACGAGAGGGAACCATCAGCATTTTAAGGCTTCTTTTTACTCATTTTCTGCACCCTGGACTGAGCTTTACTTCAGGTGTGGTTACCAAATAGTGACCAAATTGAAACTGTCTGCCCCTTGACTTTACTCCATGTTTTAGTCCTGACAAACTATGGGTTTATGTTGGGCAGGCAGAACCAGCTGCCAATGCCAAGTGAGGATTTCCACTGTACGAAAGATGGCAGAGATCATAACAATGCCAACCTCCAGAAGTAGGAGCCCACAGCCCTCGGCGCACTGCATCTCCTCTGGGTGCAGAGTTGCTAAAGAGGACTCAACACATAATATGCTGGTTGGAAGAAGCCTTACTCACAGAAAGGGGAAGAGGTGCAGCGAGATCAGTGTCTATAGTGTGTGCTGTCATCCATGGCCACCAGGTCCCTTCTGGTAGCCAACACAAGGCAGTGGCTTCAGCACCTCTCTCATGCTGTGGGCGAAGACCCCTTTACCTTGGGTTGGGGAGGGCAGATTTACTGGTGGACCTGTCCATACGACACACATGTAAGCAATACAAGGAAATTCACTGTGTACCCAGAACATGGGAAAGTTTCCTGCTAATAAGAAAGAAAAATCTGGAGTCAGCTGACACTTCGGCACCTGTCTTCCGTATAAGGGAATGTTCCAGGTGCAGGGCACTGCTTGGGCAATCCCAGAGAGAGGGGTGGCAGGTTGAGCAGTGGCTGCTTACCCAACAATTTACTTATTTTTTTTAATGGTGATAGGAAGACTGAAGTTCTGTGACTTAGAAGTGAAAGTCTTTGTACTAAATTACCAGGCCTCTGAACTCATATGTCTCCTAAATAGGCAATTACTATCATCAAATTTTATTTTCTTTCTTTATGATTGTATTTCACCCATCGCTAATTCCCTATTTCTCTTGATTCTCATTAACTGCTTTCATTTGTTGTTTTTTTTTTTTGGCTTATCAGTCCATTGAGGAAATGTGCTCTACAATATGTTTTAAACAGTAACAAGTTCATATTTATTTACTCACCAAGCAATCATTAAGAAAGCAACTGGTCTGTACAAAGAAATATGCTAAGGATGGGCAAGTATACAAGGATAAACAAGATACTACTGTCCTTAAGGACCTCACATTTAGAAAATAGAAAAGTGCTCACACCCAAGAATAACATGAGGCAGATTCTGATTAATTTCATAATTGTCTTATTGTCTTAACGATAACTGATTTCATAGACTCCATGAAGAATCTATGCCTTGCTTTAATGTATACCTCATCCTGGAGTCATACTGGTCTTTGAAAAAATCTGATCATCGCTGGCCTTAAAATCCTTCAAGGGCTGCCTTTTGTTGTCAAGAAAAACTTCAAACTCCATAGCATGGCATTCCATGCTTTTCACAATTTGATCTCTGTTTAGATCTGTCGCCCTTCTTGTCCTCATCTCTCCCAAACCCTACCACACTTTATGTTTACTTATCTCCATCACAGAAACTACATCCTGTTTATCATTCTATCCTTAGCACCCAGCAGTGCCTGGCTCACTGAAGCCAACTGATAAATATTTTTATTAAGGGGAAAAACGACATGTCTTTTAATATTGATTCAAAGTTCTGGCATAATATTCAGACCAAGATATTCAACATGTAAGTGGAAATGTTGGATTAATGTTTGACATAGCAACTGAGGCCCATTATATGCAGTTATTTGCAGATACATGATCCTTTAAAATATAGCAGTAAACAAGAAACCAAAAAGAGTGTTTGAAATAGTGCTAAATGTTGAGTTAAACACAAACAAGATTCTTTATTCCTAGGATGTGTAAAAGAATCTAAATGCTTTGGTAAGTTACCAAGAAGAGGGTGTTATTGGTAGTATTTTCCAAATTTATTTGACAAAAGGGCATTTTTCTCACTGACTATTATTTGTTTATAAACATTTTGAGAGAGAGAGAGAGAAAGAAAGGAAACAAGAAGTGATCAGAAAGGTAGAAGGAGAACCAGGTAAGTGAAGCATCTTGAAAATAGAAGGATCAATTTTAAGAATAAAGTAGGGGCTTCCCTGGTGGCGCAGTGGTTGAGAGTCCGCCTGCCGATGCAGGGGACACTGGTTCGTGTCCCGGTCCGGGAAGATCCCACATGCCGCGGAGCTGCTGGGCCCATGCGCCATGGCCACTGAGCCTGCGCGTCCGGAGCCTGTGCTCCGCAATGGGAGAGGCCACAACAGTGAGAGGCCCGCATACCGCAAAAAAAAAAAAAAAAAAAAAAAAAAAAAAAAAGAATAAAGTAGTGTTCAGTAAATCGAGTAATGTTGGAAGATCAAGGAGGAGTTGCCTGGCATACGTATTCTTAACAAAATAAAGTATAACCAACTTAGAAAATGGAGTAGAGTGGAAAAGAGAGTAAGGAAAGGGTAATGAGTAAGACAAGCAGGCATAAAATGGGACAGTGTAATAGATGGCAAAGCAGTTGTGGAACTTGAATACAGCCATCCTGAATTGTCCCAGTGATATGAATTAGGTGATACGACCTCTTTCAGCTTCCAGCTACCTGAACCACACCAAACTGGGCCAATTAAGACTGCAGTCTTAATTCGTTGAGTACATAGAGACATTGCCCAAAATAGAATTTGGATAGTAGTTGTGCCTGTTAGAATTATATAATTGATGGACCAGAGTCCCCAAATTGAGTTTATTTATTTATTTTTGACAGCCTAATTTATTAGAAACAGGCACATTGACTGTTTAACATTCCAGAATCATATGCTAAGGGACAAATAACAAATGTGACCCCAGAGAGACTCAGCAGTATACTGCCAATATACCTGTGCTTATTTTTTATTCCACATCTATTCACCCCACTTTCCTTCCATTTTATGTGTCATTTCTGTTTTATTTCACTTTTTCCCTTTAGAATCAGGCCTTTGGTGAGTCTCATTTTCTGCTTATTTTCCACCCTCCTTTTTTCTCCCTTCTCTCTGACCAACAAATGCTATATAGCAGACAGACTCATTCATCTCTAGAACCTTATCTAGGGAGGCATATGTTTCTTTTCTTTGAGGTCAGATTAACTATTCCTTATATGTAACACAAAGAAGAAATATGCATTGGCAGCGAATTCTCCTATGGTAAACCAACATTTCTGTCCACTATGTTAAGCCAATTTAACATGCTTAAACATGCCTTTTGTCATCAACAACAAAAGCAAAAAGCAGCTGAACTCTGGTTAATAAATCATTTTCTGAGGCAGAAAGACTGCTTAGGAAATATGATCCCAGACATTTAAGATTATTCTCTCAAGAATTTTAGTCATGAGTTCACCCAGTTTCCTCATGATTAAAACTGTTCTACATCACAACGAAGAGTCGCCCCCGCTCGCCGCAACTAGAGAAAGCCCACGCACAGCAACGAAGACCCAACGCAGCCAAAACTAACTAACTAACTAAATAAATAAATAGGAAAAACAACAACAACAAAAAAACTGTTCTAACAAAAGACATTTAAAAGTGCATGAGGGGGCTTCCCTGCTGGCGCAGTGGTTGAGAGTCCGCCTGCCGATTCAGGGGACACGGATTCGTGCCCCCGGTCCGGGAAGATCCCACATGCCGCGGAGCGGCTGGGCCCGTGAGCCATGGCCACTGAGCCTGCGCGTCCGGAGCCTGTGCTCCGCGACGGGAGAGGCCACAACAGTGAGAGGCCCGCGTACTGCAAAAAAAAAAAAAAAAAAAAAAGTGCATGAGGAGTAACTAATTTTAAAAACAAACTCACTAAGTAGTTGAGGCAGACTTTATATTTGCAGAAGGGTTTATTGGATAAATTATAATTCCACAGAGAAGGGTAATGGGAAGATATTACTGAAGTATTTCATGAGGATATGAATTACAAGAAATGCTAGCTTCTATATTTCCCCCCAAAATCCCAATCCTTCAGTCTTTCTCTATTTGAGCTTCCATTTTATTAATTTAAATAAAATGCATTCATTCACTATTAATAGGGTTATATAGTAATAAGGCTAATGTGTTTTCTCCAAGATTACGTTGTAAAGCACTTACCATAAAAGACAGAATACCTCAACACCAAGAAAAAAAAAGATTCAACTTGAAATGCTTACCCAAAAAGAGAGAGAAGCCAACTCCTGGAGACTGCTACATGTTCAGCTGAAATGGCCATCTATTATTTGACCACAGACACATAAAGACACTATGACTATTATAAGAAAAACTTGCCAAATGCCAGGTTCCTAATTATCGCTGCCAAATATTTGAGATGATAGCATAAACAGGACTATTCACACTCATGTATTTAATTTTATTTCACTATGAAAAAAATTGTCAGTATTATACATTCATTCATGTTAGGTAGTACATACATTCATTTCAAATAGAACGTTTTCAGGTCTGGTGATATGTTTAGAAATACCTCTTCAGGTGGTCTGGGAAGAATTTTTCTGGCCCTGTTTTTATCTCTCCTCCCACCCAGCTGGTAAATGACTTTTAGAGTTTGGTCATGCTTCCAAACTGAGCAAACTCAGAGTAAATGGGAGTAAAAGCTTTTGAACACACAGGTGGCACTGTGTGCAGAATCTTCTGTTGCCAGGCTCACTAATGAGTGTCGGGGAGTGACAAACAGCCCTGGCCAGATAACATAGTCATCTCTAATCTCTGAAAATGACATTGTTTCCTAATAGATGAGTAACATTGCAAAATACCATTGTCCACATGGACAACTAGGGGAAAATTGGGTTGAATGGCATTTAGGACGATATAACAAGCTGTGCTTTGAAAAGAGCTGTCTATAGCCAGTAGAGACAAACAGCAAATCTCTGGCTAGTATATAGTTTGCTACTGTCTTCATAACAACATGCTATATTTATATAAATGCTTTAGCCTTAGAATAATTAGGTCCTTAACTTGGCTAAATGAACTTATAATAACCATGGCACTTATGTGCCAGTTAATGTGCAAAACACTAAATATTCATTATCTCTCTTTTGTGAGAATACTGAGCTGACAGATGAAATTATTTAGCATGCCCTTCGTGGTTGTATTTTTATTAGCCTTATTAATGGAAAGAGTGCTACTTTGAAACAACTTCTGTTTGTGGCCAGTTCTATTCCATACAATTAATACGACCGTCACTATCTTTCTAAGCAAATATTTATTAAACACATACTATTCTGCAGGTATTGTTCTAAATGCCTTAGTCATTTAATGTTCACAATAAAACCGTAAAATATTATTTCCATCTTACAGATGAGGTAACTGGAGGCAAAGAAGTTGTTTACCAGATACTACACATGTGATAGGAGGCACAGACAGGACTTGAATCCCAGCATTCTGGGTGTTCTTAACCACTTTAATATATTGCTTCTCTTAAAACCTTGGAATAGCTCACTTCTTAGAGTTTTTATTGCAAAAACTATTGTGAGTGATGTTGGGGAAAGGAGCTTTGTATTCTGAAAGGTACTATGAAAATGTTGGTGATTTATTCATCCATCCATCCATTCACTTATTCATTCACTCCTTTGTTCCACTAAGGAGTGAAAGCATAAAAATCAGTAAAATGCTGTTTTATCAAACCACTGTATTGTTTCAGATGCTAGATTGACTTCTCACTTCCTATCTAACAGCAAAGGGTGAATAATACTGATCCCAACCTATTCGTTTTAAAATCTACTTTGCTAATCCAAATATAATTTTACATTTGCCAGCTCTTTTCTGATTACTTTCTTAGGTATGTTTCAAATATATCACTAAGATACCCAGTTTAAATTGTGTTTTAATTTAACAGTACCTGCTTCAGTTTCTCCTAACTTCCTGATAAAACTTAGAAAAGAAACCTCATTCATTAATGTAAATATCTCAGAAAAAATAATAACTTAAAGTCAACTGCATGTGACACCCTACATAAAGTGTAGTTTACTTCAGGAATGCACAGATAGTTTAATATCAGGAAATATATCAGTGCAATTAATTATATCATTATGTTAAAGAAAGAAAAAGTAATATTCATAGACAGTTCCTATGAGTAGTGAATTCCTGTTCCGCACAGCAACCAGATATATCCTTTTAAAACATAAAGCTTGGGGCTTCCCTGGTGGCGCAGTGGTTGAGAGTCCGTCTGCCGATGCAGGGGACACGGGTTCATGCCCCGGTCCGGGAAGATCACACATGCCGCGGAGCGGCTGGGCCCGTGAGCCATGGCCACTGAGCCTGCGCGTCCAGAGCCTGTGCTCTGCGACAGGAGAGGCCACAACAGTGAGAGGCCCGTGTACAGCAAAAAAAAAACCAAAAACATAAAGCTTATCATATCACTTCTTTGCTCAAAATTCGCCAATGACTTGCTACACATTTAGAATAAATTTCAAAGTCCTAACCATGTCCTTAAAAGGTTTTACATGCTCGGATCCCAGATTATCTCCTTGATTTCATCTCTTAACCACTCTTCATCTCATTCTTTTCTAGCTAAGTCTAAGACCCAACACACCTGTACCCAATCAGGGCCTTTATACTTAAAGTTCTTCTGCCTGAAAACTCTTTTCATTTTATTTTCCTGTAATTTTACCCCCTAATTTCATTCAAATTTTGTCTAGTAACACTCCACAGAGTGTTTATTGGCACACATTAGAATGTTAAAAAAAAAAAAAAGAAACAAAAGCAAGCAAAACATGGTAAAATACCTCTAATCAAGCACAGTAATGAATCCCTTATACACATTTTGACTTTTCATAATTCATATATTAAGGGAATGCACATAAATTTTACTCCAGTCTAAATGATAAATATAAACTTTATGTCTTCCTAGATTAACAGACTCATTCTGGATGAGCAATAAAAATTTACATTTTAAAGGATACAGATTTGCTCTGTCTGCCTCACATTTAATTCAGCCCAGACATCCATACAGATCCACAAAAACAACAAAGCGGAATGTTGAAATGAGCATCCACTTGGTTCAGCCGTGAGGCAATAACCTAATTAAATGCACCCAACCTTCTTTCACAGCTGCGTATGATAAAACTAATGCTTCTGCAAAGATTATAAGCTTGTGTCCACTTGTCTCTATCCACAAAGGACAGATTTTCTGACTTTACAAAATTAATACAGTGGGCAAGTGGTAAAATATGTACAGTGTTTTCACTGTGCGGCCGGCACATTAAAATCTCAGGAATGAGGCGTGCATAGGACACCAGAAGTCTAAGCAATGGACCTCAGTATTCTAGTGTACTGTACACATAAGGACATCCTTTAATGATACTGATTCCTGAGCATGTAATTGGGTTGATAGATGTGCATAAAAATAGTTCTTTTTACAAAATTTGCATGGTTGCTGTGTGGGTGGTTAGATTAATTATTTGTGCAATGTAATAGCTCTAAATTGTTTCACTGAGAAATTTGATTGTTGATATAAATAGTTGCCACCTTTTCCACTTGTGTATTTGGATCAAATGAAGGAGTAGTGCGGTCAAAGACAACTGAGCTTCTAGCTAGATTAGCATATCATGGATTTTATAACTGAGGTAGGAAGAAAGAAACAAATATTAGCTTTGACCCCCTCCTCTGGAGTTTCTTCATGTAAGTTTAGATTCTCAACAGATTTCTCAAGGAAACTATGTCACAGCAAACCCCTAGATTTGGATATGCTCTCAGAGCGTCTAATCATCCCTAGGTCTTTGAAGTTACAAATAGACATATTCTGACTCTGTCTCTGTATCAAGCTTCAGAATTAAGCAGGAAAGAAAAATAAAGAGGAAATGCTTTTATTTGTGAGGGCACCTAATTCAAAGGAATTTACTTTTCCAGGTATCACTGAGAAGTGGTGCTTACTTTCTCAGTCCAATCAGATCACTGGGGTAGTGAGCCCATGCCCACAGTGTCTCTTCTTACATTCACATGAAGGGATTCTCTCAACTTACTCTTGCATGAGGAATGAAAAAAAACTTAGGAAAGACTGATGTCATTTTGGAATTAACTGATTTTTATCTTATGTCACAAAAGCATAATTATATACAGAAAACTACAACTATATATATATCCATAGTCTCCACATAATTTTAGTAAATCTAGACAAGGAAAAGAATAAACAGATCCTGCCAAGTTCTAGAAAATCACCTTACTATAAATTAATAAACATTTTCATAAATATTCTAGTGAAAGGAGTTAATATAGTATACAACATATCTTTAGACAAAATTTATTCTCAGTGAACTATTCTCTGAATTTTTCTGGAAGAGACTCCCTTTTCACCTTTAGTTGTCCCCCTCTTCAGGCCTGAAATTCAAATGTAGTGACATGATGTCATTACATGATGGCATTATCCTAGGAGAAGAAAGTTAGAATCAAAGAAGGCTTCTTTTGTATAAGAAAGTAACAAATTCCTATCTTGCTTATAGTACTGCCATTTAATAAAATATCTAACCAAACTGAAACCAACAAATAAAAAAGACAGGTGGAGATAGGGAAGGTAGGTGTCGGTGCCTGGGGCACAAACGAGAAGTCTTCTTTGTATTGACTGCTGTGATGAGCATGTGAAAGAGACCATATACCTGCTCTCAGGGGTTCTACCCTGAGAAGAGAAATATGCTGGCTAAGAATAAGGCTTCTTGTCTTAATATCTTTTTCCTAAAATGATCTTGAAGGTGCAATAACTTGAATTGATTTAGGTTTTTTTTTTTTAGATGATAAGCTAGAGTCCAATTTCACATATGTCAGTTTTGCTGTGAAGCAGAGATCAGGTGGTCTTAACGATTTCCATCGTTATATGCTTTTATATGCTTTGTCCCAAGCCTGTTCAAAAAAAGTTAACAAATACCTTTGAATCGCATTTTATTTACTAACATAGGACCATTTAGGGAAAAATTCACGTATTCATAGACTTTGACCAATAGAAATGACAAAGCAGTTTTTTAAAGAAGGCTAATAAAGAAAAAGCATATTTAAAAAACAATTAGAATCATCTTTCAACCATTTATACAATACGATTTATCTTAGATAAGGAATCTTTTTTTTTTAATTTCATTCTTTTTTAAAAATTTATTTAATTAATTAATTTATTTATTTTTGGCTCCGTTGGGTCTTCGTTGCTGCACGCGGGCTTTCTCTAGTTGTGGTGAGCGGGGGCTACTCTTCGTTGTGGTGTGCGTGCTTCTCATTTTGGTGGCTTCTTTTGTTGTGGAGCACAGGCTCTAGGCACGCGGGCTTCAGTAGTTGTAGCACACAGGCTCAGTAGTTGTGGCTCATGGGCTCTAGAGCATAGGCTCAGTAGTTGTGGCACACAGGCTTAGTTGCTCTGTGGCATGTGGGATCTTCCTGGAGCAGGGCTCCAGCCTGTGTCCCCTGCATTGGCAGGCAGATTCTTAACCACTGGGTCACCAGGGAAGCCCAGGTAAGGAATCTTAAGCAAACAATAAAACAGAGTAATTCTTAGGATGTTTTTTTTTTTTAATTTGCTTTTTGGAATAGTTGTTCCTTAAATGTTTGAGCCAGAATTACTAAAATATATACAGTATGTCAAATATTTTACATTATCTTCACAGCAATGCGTAAACCTAAATACTGTGCATAGCTTCAGCAATTACCAAAGATGTTTTCCTGCTTTGTTTGATCTTCATTCCACAATATATCTATATTACACATATGTAAATACTCCAAGTATGTATTTTCAAAATCTTCTGTAATGAAAAGAAATACAAAACAATTGTACACTTACTAATATTTATAAATTTATCAAATTTCCCATGGTTTGCCCTCCCTTAAGTTTTATAAATGTCTTCATGCATATCTGGAAAGAGAAAGTCCAAAGGATTTTCAAGGATCATCTTACAATCCTTTTCCAAATGCCATCTGCCTTCTTGCCTAGAAGAAATCTTCAATTCAGAATTAACAGAGCCCCTTGCTTAGGTTTAATTTGGGTACTTTCACTCTTTAAGGAGCCAGACATTTTATACAAACAGTTAAAAATCCTGTTTGGAAAGCAGGTGGCTGTGGCAGGGGGAAATTCCTTCCCCCAGAGTTTTGAGTATGAGGGTGTATCAATGTCAAATCTAATTGCTCTCAGTGTTTTCCACGACTGATGGAGTTGAAGCCAACAAGTCCATAACATATCTCATCATTATAGCTTTCTCACCGTGGGGTTGATTGGTGCATCTGCCCATGTGAGACCAAGGGCCATCTAGATTTATTTATTTAGTCTCTCTGCTGCCCTTGCGGAGTAGAGCTGTCTCCTACCCTGAACATGAGTTCAACAATCATTTAGATGAAATATGAATTCATGAGGAAACCCCCCAAAATATGAAAACAAATTCATAAAGAAACCAATATGACTAATTTTAAACATAATATAGGCAAATTAAAAACTGATCTTACATATATATGAACTATAAAATGGGCATAGACTTAAACTATAAACTGGGGAAAGGCTTAAGCTATAAGATGCGAAAAACCTCAAACTACCGATAAACTATGAGAGACATAGACTTGGACGCAACAGCGCATCACGGGTAAAGAACACACACTGAGAAAAACTACAGCTCTGGTGGCTGCAGAATCCAAGTGTCATTGAATTACAACCTTAGAAGTTCATGAAGATAAATTTTATGTAATATCAAATAAAAATGTTAATCACTAAGCTCATTCTGTGTTCTTGGTGCTATGCTAGATCAGACATGGTAATCCCTTTCAAAGGGAACTATTCTGAGAGGAGTACACTGATGTGAGTTAATGGTCATATAATGTAACTTTGAGGTCATTTTCTCTTAGCAGAGGAAAAATTGCCTATCAGGACAATATCTTAGGATGTTCAGATAACATAGTATGCTAAGTACAAGCACAAAGATGTACGCATGTGTCCGTGTCTTGAGTCTGAGTGTAGTTTGTAGAAAACTACAAAATTAGCATTCTGTCTCAAAATCTGGCAGTACATAATTAATAATTTCACAAGCCTTATTTATTACTCTCAAATATCTATAGATATAGATATTTTACTGTAAATGTGAATTCTAATAATATAGCACCTTAGCAAACAACCTGAATCATTTTCAGCATAAAAATTCAGACTGAAAAAAAAAAATCAGGATGAACTAGAATCTTACATTTTTTTTCTTTTTTTGGCTTGCAATCTTAATTTTAACATCAACAATTAATCAACTTAACTTACCACGGTCAATTGGCTTTCCATCCCAAAGGCCATTATATAGGATGGCGGGATGTTTCCTCTTGGAAACTGTGCCAGTTTCACTGTGGAGCAGATGGCAAGTCAACTGGGTTTAGGTGGGCAGGCTAGATAATGCCATATTAAGTGACATCTTCCAGCAGGAAGTCAATTTCATTGGACACTGGTACCACCTTGTTACACCACAAGGCTATCTACTGCTTTCCATCAGACCTGTTGCCACTGACAATGAAAATAGAGAATGTTGGGCAATGATTGGGATACTCAGACAGTGTACTTCTGAAGGTTTATTTCAAGAACACCCCAGCTTCCAGGTGAATCCCAGTCCTTTAACTGTTCAAACAGAGAAGGGCATGTGGTCCTAGTCCACATTGTGAAATAGCTATTGGCTTAACAGATCAGAATGCATCTTCTCTATAGTATCAGACACACAATCCACATCTTTTTGTCAGGCTGAAGAAACAGTGATACTATATTCCCTTTACCTCCTGAAATACAGTTGGCTAGAATAGTGGAAAATCATCAGTTTCACAGTAAAATAATAGAAATACTAATAACATATAAAATTCCTCATCAGGATTCCTACCCAATGAAAACATATCTGACACCGTATCCAGTCTAAACTCAGGTTAATTTTGGCATGAATCTGTTGTACATCCTTAGCATTAGCTTGGAGCAGAAATAATTTCCTCTTCTACTTTCCTGGAGCTCTGACTTTTATTTAACTTTAGCTCAGCACTTCCATTTTTATACCAGAACACGAAACCTCACTGGTATTCAATTCTTCTGAATTGAAATGATGTCTCAGCCAACGAGCAGCTTCCAGTAGGGACCGTGTAACTGGCACAACCATGGCAGAAACGACAATGTGCTCTGCCAGTGTTCAAGTCTCATCTGTCCTGGGTAGCTTTATTGTTGTCCATGTTTATGGGCATGAATCTTCTTGTCTAAAGGTTACAATACCAAAGAAACAGGTCTCTGCCTCTGAAATGAGGACTAAAGCTTTATAATGTAGTGCCTTTGATAGCAAATATTATAGCTGGGCAATTTACCTCCTCAAGAAATAGTATCCACATTTTTGGCAGATTGCAAACAGTATGTTTTTTTTTTCACATCTTTATTGCAGTATAATTGCTTTACCATGGTGTGTTAGTTTCTGTTTTATAACAAAGTGAATCAGCCATACATATACATATATCCCCATATCTCCTCCCTCTTGCATCTCCCTCCCACCCTCCCTATCCCACCCCTCAACTTCCCACTAGCTATCTGTTTTACATTTGGTAGTGTATATATGCCCATGCCACTCTCACTTCGTCCCAGCTTACCCTTCCCCCTTCCCATGTCCTCAAGTCCATTCTCTACGTCTGTGTCTTTATTCCTGTCCTGCCCCTAGGTTCTTCAGAATTATTATTATTATTTTTAGATTCCATATATATGTGTTAGCATACAGTATTTGTTTTTCTCTTTCTGACTTACTTCACGCTGTATGACAGACTCTAGGTCCATCCACCTCACTGCAAATAACTCAATTTCATTTCTTTTTATGGCTGAGTAATATTCCATTGTATATATGTGCCACATCTACTTTATCCATTCGTCTGTCGCTGGACACTTAGGTTGCTTCCACGTCCTGGCTATTGTAAATAGTGCTGCAATGAACATTGTGGTACATGACTCTTTGAATTATGGTTTTCTCAGGGTATATGCCCAGTAGTGGGATTGCTGGGTCATATGGTAGTTTATTTTTAGTTTCTTAAGAAACCTCCATACTGTTCTCCATAGTGGCTGTATCAATTTACATTCCCACCAACAGTGCAAGAGGGTCTCTATTTTACCAACTAAGAGAAATACACTGATTGCTTTTCAACAACATCTTTTAAAATTATTTTAATGCCCAACTATTTCCTTATTTTTTGAATAATATAAGCAAGAATTTCCATGCTTTTTGTGCTTAATTTTTTGTGATATCATTAAGAAATGATTATGAATATGGAGCTTTTTTCCTTCAGTCAAGTGTGCCTGAGGTCATATCATAAGTCATCATCAACATTTTTAGAGAGAGAGCCAAGCATTCTCCACTGGCACCTTTATCTTTGCATTTAGTTTTAAAATCCATCCCCCATACACCTGCCTACCACGAGAAGCAACCAAAATATTTTGTTCAAAGTTCAGTTCTGTAAAGCATTGCCTGGTGACTAGGACAGATGACGAGAAGTGATAAGCAGTATTTCAGAGGATCTGTATTTTACCCAGGATAAATGTGCCATGTATCTGTGGTTTGGTAACATTTCATTCAAATGTGTCTTCATGCAGAGGGCACAGAAAGCATGCACACTTAAAAGTAAGATGATTATTTTGGTTTGTGAGTTTCGTGATATACCTCCATCTTATCCTCTACCCCCAATCAAGATATTTCTCTGCTTCTTTGTTTGCCCAAGGGGAAGTTAAGAAAACTACTGAAGGCAGACTGATGCAGACACTGCATTAGGTACTTTGTCTATATGGCCTTATTTCATTCTCACAACAGCTATTTGTAGTAGGCATTGTTAGCTCAGTTTTATAGTTCAGAGAACAGAGGCCAAGGGAGTCTAGGTAATTCTTCAAGACTCACAACTTACAAGTAAGAGCCGAAAACCAAGATTTGAACCCAAGTCTAAAAGACTTCATAACCCATGCTTTTTTCCACCCTTGATAATGGCAAAGCGGTTTTCCATCTCTTAATGCCAACTCCAGCCGATTAGCAGTGGTTCTCCTGAAATTTGTCTTTAGAAAGATTCTGAGGTAGAGTTAAGACCCAAGAGGGAAAAGTACTGGGATATGTTGGTATTGCCTGGAAAAATGGGGGCAGTATTTGTCACAGGTGCTGTGTACTTGACATGAAACCTTCTGGTCTCTCCATACTAGGCATGTTCTCTGATCTGCAAGTTGGAAAACATGCTTTTGTATTTCTCCATGTTGCCACTCAGAGTTGAAGTGACATTGGAGGGCCCTGCTATTATGCTTGCTTTGAAAACACAAATTTGTCCCAATTGATTTATTAATTTATCTATTAAGGAACATTTTGAGCATCATGCCATTTTCACACTTGCTTATGTGTAATTTCATCAGTGAGAAAAGCTACGTGATGGCAAAAAACTGCACCCTGCTGAACCAAGACGTATATGAATATACGTAATACATACAGGCACACACCTCAGATATCTACTAGTTATCTCAGTTCATCCAGTGTGTTATGAACCACACCTATCCACAGCTGCCATCACAGCTTTCGGACTGATTTCAGGTAACCCTCCCTTTGCCATTTCGCAATAACTCTCAGGCTACAACCCTTCCAAAACCCCCTTCCATGTAAACTTCAGGTCTCTGTCAAGATAAAGTGTCATATTGAATTATTTATCTATTTCTTAACAATTTAAAATGTGTAAAACTATGCTAACATTTTTATTAGATTCCTATCTTTTTTTAATGTGTCACTGAAGTTTTTGAGTGTTGTAACTCTAACCCCATTGTTCCCATAAGTCCTGTGATCTTGACTTTTTTGTGTGTTAGGAGTTTAGCTAAACTATTAACTATATTACTGCCTTGGCATCCAGCATCTGTTTTACGTGGCAAACAGCCTACAGGTACCTTGAACTGACACTAGGCACACCCTCGATTACACACCCTAGATAGCCTGCAGAGTCACAAGTAAATGTAAGTTCCTGATATGACTCTCAGCAACTGCCCTCATGATAAGCAGTCTCTCCCACCTCCCAGGGCCCTCTCCTTGTGCACTACTTATATAAGACCCCCTCAAAGCCAATTTGGTTTTAGCCCTGGAATCCCAAAGCCCTCTGCCCACAGACCCTAGTGAAGGCATGTGCCCCATGCCTTGCCACTCTCTCTGCCTACACCCTGCCTTAATCTCTCCATGTAGTCTCTGAGGAATGCCTTTACCTCCCCCAAGATCTGTGAGTAATAAACTTCTCTTTTTAAGTTCTCTTGAGGTCTTTTGTTGAACCACAGCTCACCTCAGATACCCAGGCCTTTACGTAGCAATTGTTAATTTAACAAAGTCCCAATGTTGAGAATTTGTATAGTGATTTTTAGGCACACAGATGTCTCATTATAGCAGCACTTACTGTACCTGAAATAGCCAGATTAGACTTTGATAAACAGAAATTTTTAAAAATGCATCTGGAAAGAATGTAACTGATTCAATGGCAAACCAAAGGTGGAGCCGCAGGAACAGTCCCCTCCTATGTAGAGATGGTGAAAGGATGTCTGTTGATCTTCTTTTTCTTATCATGATCCTAAACAATATTAGTGGTAAGTTACCTCTCCATGAAAAGGATCTTTTGATGGTCTAACTTTTAAACACGTGCTACAGTTACTCTTGAGTTTCACTAATGTACAAGGAAGTTTAACATTAGCACATTTTCATTGCTTATCCTTTAATAAATATTGTTTCTTTCATTAAAGTTATTTCAGGCAAAATCTAGTTATACAACTGGCCCTGACACATATAGTCTCAACTATGCAAGTTTATTTCAAGAAAATTTCATAGCAATTCAAAATTTTTCACTTTGGGTGCAGTTCATTTATCTAATGCCTATGAAAAACCCTATTTAATAGATTAGAAATAAACATATTTTTGTGTTTAGCTTGTTAGATAGAAATAAATGAATTGAGCACAGTGATTGTAAAAATAAAGACAAAATGCCCAGTACTTGAGTTCCTTCAGTTCCAACCAGTTCAGACTGGTTCCAACCAGTCTGGTGTCTACATGCTGGTGGTCAGCAGTTAATTTCTTCCACCTGGTGGGGGCTTTAGTAGCTGCAAAAAAACCTCAAGGGAATAACTCAAGGCTATACTCCTTAAGAAGGAACTAAAGGAGTAGTTTATTTTTAAACTATTATTATTTTGTCTTGCTTGACTGTTTTCTTTCGTTTCTGCATTTCTGTGATTAAATTTGCTCTTTGGAACTCTAGGAAGGCCTAGGAGGCTAACACTTTTCAACAAACAAGAGGAAGGGGACACGGTTGCGGGGCGGGGGGGGGGGGGGTGGTCTTGGGAAGGCCCCGCAGGGTCTTGCTCAGTTTCAATGTGAGCATTTGGAGTTTTTATTTGTGTTTAAAGTATAAAACAGTGAAAGAAAGGGCAAACTGTAAGACACAATATTTTTGATTTGTATGATAGGCAAAATAATGACCCCTTCCCTAAGATGTCCACGTCAGAATCCCTGAATCTGTGAATGTTACCTTACTCAGCCAAAAGGACTTTGCACATGTGATTGAATTAAGGATCTTGAGATGGAGTGCGCTCAGTGTAATCACAAGGGTCCAAGAGGTTGGAGTGATGTAATAGCTGGATTTAAAGAAAGCAGAGGGGCAATCTCTAGAAACAGGAAAAGATAAAGAAAGTCTCCCCCAGAGCCTGCAGAAGGAACATAGCTCTGCCAACTGTTTGATTTTAGTCCCCTGAAACCCATTTAGTACTTCTGACCTCCAGAAATGTAAGACAATAAATTTGTGTTAAGTCACTAAGTTTGTGGCAATTAGCTATAGCAGCTATAGGAAATACTACAATCAGTTAAGTGCCATTTTAGCTCACACATGAAATATTTTAATAAATTTTAATAGCTTTAAAATTGAAAGTAATTCTCTTAAATTATTAAGTTTTATTAATAAAGAACAAATAAACATAATTATTATTAAATACTACTTAATTATTACTCAAAACAATTTTTGTCACAGAGAACAGAGAGATGTTAAAAAATATATCAACTAGGCTAGGTGCTAAACAACGCTGATGCTAAAGTTCAAGAATTAGGTTGGCTTTTACACATTTTATTATATTTATATGCTACCTGCTCTGATTTATTACTTTTCAACTTCTTTTCTCTCTATATCATCTTCTCCACTTATAACCCTAACTGACTGGTTAAACACAATTTTTAAAAAGTTTGTATCAATGTATTTATACTACAGGAGGAAAAAGGAAAAAAAATAAATTGCTTTCATAACATGAACCATCACTATTATTTCTTTGAGGGCAGAGACCACACCTTATTCATCCTTCCTCCCAGCATCAGACACAAGGTCTGACATATAATAGAACAATCGATAAATTTTGAGTAATAAATTAACAATTAAAAAGCAAAGGTTTGTATTTTGAATGCCCCTACTCCTCAGATATCTCCTATATAACTTCTAGGTGCCTTTTAATATTCTGCTTCAAAGCTATATATTTACCAAAATTTTCCCAGGTACCCTCCACTCAGAACTAAAAGTTCTTTCTTCCCTAAATTCTTATGGCCTTTTTGTACCACTGTATAAAGATCTTATTATGGCCTGCTGCATTTTAAATCTAATTATATATGATTTTTATTTCCTCTGCTAAATTATATGCTCTTAATGGTTAAGTGCATGCAGTTTATTCATAACTGTGGTCACCATAGTACCTACAGAATAATTTTCATATTTACATTATCAATAAATCATTGTTCAATTTCAGTTGAAAGCACCATCTCATCATTACCTATTTCATTTCTGTCAATTCATGCTTTTAAAGGTATAAGAATGTCAAACATCTTTACATATACTCTAAAAGCCATACGTGGTAAGATCATACCTTTACCTCATTACTTTTCTTATTTTATACTATGATGTATCAGATGAAGAAACTTCCTCCAGGGAACTGATTCAATTTACTTGAAGCAGTTATTATGTCAGTCATTAAGTGAGATTTCAATATATGTTACATGCACTTATTCATGGCCCTGGATATAAATGAGTTATTTTTCCTTTCCTTATCGAAACCATATAGTTTAAATGAGTCTTTTTGATATAAATGCATTTTCAATACATTTTCAAAACATTTTCCTTCCTCCTTTTTCTCTGACTAAATCCTCACCTTACCCCCGCCCACATTATATTACTGCACGTCATATCCTTACTTTCTCCATCTAAGTGACCTGTGGGGATTTATGGAGGCTAAATGGTAATGACTTTAATAAACGATTTGATGTGAAACTGCCTTTGCAATTTAAGTGTATATTCCCTGACAGTCTTTCCTGGAAAATAAAATAATCTGGACGTCATCCTTACCTCTTCATGTACAAAAGGGACAGACAGCTGGAATTTCAGACTAGCTGTCTATATTTACCCCTGCTTCCAAGACTCCCCAAGCTCAAAACCTACTGCTACCGGCTTGTGGCACTAACATTATTATGCCAAAGGGCTCCAGGGTACAGCAGCTTTTCCAACATCTGATGAAAAAGCATCAACAGAAAAACTGTCAAAGAACAGTACCCAGCTTAACTCTCTAATATTCCTATCACAAATAATCCACATTGCAGTATCTCAGATAAACCAGGTCCAAGATGTTTTACAAGTAAGTGCTAAGTTTTTAGGAAACAGTAACATGAAAAAAATTGAGAAAAATGAATTTGGCTGGAGGATACTGAGAAGATAAAGTCTTCTCTCAGATGAGGATACTCTCTGAAGCAAATAGTCTCAATGAAATGCAAAGAACATATCATTAACAAATATAATACCTATACATATATCTTGTCACAAAGTTTGTTTTAAACCACACAGTGGTTAAGGGTATGGTTTCATAGACTAAAGATTCAAATATTTCAGATGACATTTGTAGATATTTTTCTAACAAAACATATAAGAAGTAAGACATTTTGAAACAAATTGACTATAAAGAAAACATCTCCACATCTCTCTCCAACAGTCAGAGTGGGAAGGGAAGTAGTAACTCTCAGAGATAATGAAAGAGAATATGCTTTTAAAATATAGACTGTGGTGTGCTGGAGCCAGCTCATACTGGTTCATGAGTATTAAGGTAATTCTGTAAATATTAAGGAATTCTTATTGGTAGCTTGAAATTGTCCACAGTGGAGGTATTTCCACCACAGAAATTATTTATGCAAAATTATTTAGCACATACTAATTTATGGAGCATTATTTAGCCTAGTGAGAGCTATTTTATATACCTGGAAGAAGTAAGTACATATTTAACTAGTTTAAATTAGCTTATTTCTAGTTAGTTCTCATTACAGAGGTTTTACTACACAGGTTGATAGTTGTTTTGTAATTGCTATCATGTTGTTTCCTGTGTCTATGTTTTATTTCCTCAACTAGCTTCTAAGGGCCTTATACTCAGGAACTATATTTTCTATTTCATATTCCTGTCTAAAAGACCTGTGTGCACTACTAGCTGTAAGATTACGATGAATGCTTAATTTATGTCAGATAATTGGGTACCTATTTTTAAAAAACAGTTACTAGTATTCTCAAGAGGCAAATACATATAATACTCTTTTGTGCATCTTCAGTCAAAAATTTAGTTTCAAAAGCAATAATGTTAAGACAAATGTATTTTATTTTTGTAGTAAATACAAACATACAAACTTACCTTCATTGGTAGAGATCATCCTCCATTTTACTAGGCTGTTCCCTTGAAGCAAAGCTGATATTTTGTCTTTCTGACAATTTTCTGTGCTAATCACCAGGGATAGTGCTTTGCTGTATTTGTTTGTCAATAAATTTTCATTAAATAACATATTAGCTCTCTCTTAATAACCATAGCAAAAACAAGAGACCAAATTTCTAAGTTACGAAGCTTACATGGGACAGTTTCTGTGTTCTCAGTTATAGTTTCTAGTTTCTTACTACTAGGTCAGAAAAATGCTAATGATATTTGCAAGATTTTTTTATATTCAGCAGGCTCTCTTTTTCACTTTAATAACTTCTTGATTCTGTTGGGCTTTCTTTGTAGATAATCATGTCATCTGAAAATAAGAAATATTTTTTTAGTGCATTTATATTTTAGCCAGGATCTCCAAACCTGTATATTATATTTTAACTAAGTTTAAAATCAGTATCACAGATTTTCTTTGAATTGATATTTTTCCTGGTATATCTTGTTTGATCCCTGGCTTTGTTCTTTGCCCTGAACTGTTTTTTTCAGGTAAAATCACTTAGACAAAGAGTGGTGAGAGGAAAATTCTCAGGAGCTACCCCCCTATTAGCTCTAGATACTATGTGCTCTCCACCTCAGCTGGACCTCTTTCTGT
The DNA here is from genome assembly GCF_008692025.1 of Phocoena sinus. Taxonomy (NCBI): domain Eukaryota; kingdom Metazoa; phylum Chordata; class Mammalia; order Artiodactyla; family Phocoenidae; genus Phocoena; species Phocoena sinus. The sequence continues at coordinate 123,957,884 of NC_045767.1, read as the reverse complement.
ACTGATGTTACCCTGTCACCTCTGGTTGGCTTCACTGTGACGTCACTGGTTTTTCTGTCCCAGAATAGTGCAAATACAGGCAATTATCCCCCCATGCTTAAGTAGGGGAGAGAGAAAGACACAACTATAAAGCTTTTGCCCACTTTAAAACATCTAATTCTCCTCTGACCTCAACTCCCAGGGTCCCCATTACAGATGTGATCCCAAATGTCTTCTCTCTCCCCAGGATTTTCTTACCATTTGTCAGGTTATTGAATCCATCAGTGTCATTCTTCTTTCTATTTCTGGTTTTAGGTTTAAGGGATAAGCTAGCAGCCATGCTAGATCTTCTAGTCAGGAATCAGAAGCATTTTTTTTCAGTCAACTGTTTGTGACTGGAAATTTCCTCATACTTAAAAGATTCTAACTTGGTATCACTGACTATACTTGCCACTTTCCCTAAAGGCTTAATAACATTTAACTAAGATTTAGAAATAATCTTTAAAATACTGTTTATAAAGATGTCACCAGGAATTCACTAAAGGTTTGCACTTAAAATACTTTTATTAATAACGGAAAAAGATAGTAAGCATGGAAAAGAAGAGCTTAGGAGACAAGTGTGAAAAGAATGAACAATCTTTTATCAAAGACATCTTGTGGATAAAATTTTAAGGTAATACTTTTAGGACAAAAAAATGGGGGGAAGTAAGGACAATAGAGCGTAAGATTTTTAGGTAGGTTGCTCTTTCAATGTCCTTCAAATGTTGAATGTTGCCCACACTGTCTATGCAGAATTCTAGTTCTGTTACTACATTTAGACCAAGCTGAATAGTTATATCACATGAAAAATTAATCTTATTTCTAATAATTTTTCTCTTGTAGCTGTTTGAAGAATCCTACAACCAATTAAAAAATGTTTCAGTTGAAGAACAACCATTTCCTCATTCAAGTTTAAGTAGAATTTTATGAGTTTATTCTTCCTAATAGATTTTTTTAATTTGAAAAAGAGGCAAAATCTCCAGAAAATTCAACCCATCTGAGAGGTTTTTTTCCCCTTTCTTTCAGTGGCATATAATGTGCTGGTCAAGGAATTTTGATGCAATTAATATTGAGATAACAGGGACACTTCTGTAGGATTATTTATGTACTGTGTTCAAGAAGAGAGGAGGGGAATCTGCCAGTTAGAATTTCAGGTTATCTCCCACTACAGTTAATGATAGATGAGTTTCAAGGTTGTAATTGCATATCAATAAAACTGACTTAGAAACATCCTGAGATTTACAAACATAGAGTTAAATCTCCCCCTTGGTACATAGTGTACTTGGCTATTTCTATACCTCCCTAACAAGGTAGAATGATTTTCATTCGTTGTAAAAAAAAAAAAAACAAAAAACAAAAAACTTCATGTAGAAGGCATTAATCTTTGGAATCCTTCATATGGTATATCTGTGTTTATGTACATCTGCCATAAAGTGAACTAAGAATCTGAGATAAAGGATGTTATACCCTAAACCATAATCCATTTCTTTCGTTCAAATGACCCAAACTTCTTAAATATAAGTAACATAGAACAAAATCTGCATTTTCCAAAGCCATGAAATCATAGAAGTTTCAAGTAATCTACACATTAAATTCAAGTTATTTCCCATTGTTTCTAGTTCCAGCTCTAAACACCAATATAAGCTGGTAATGGTGGTTGGTTAGTTATTTGTTCAGGAACTCAACACATTTTTATTGAGCCAGAGATTCTTCAAAGGTCTAAAGATCTGGCAGTATACAACACAGAAAGTCCCTTTCTCATGGAGCTTACATTTTGGTGGGAGAGACAGACAATTAGCAAGTATTCATAAATAAATGAGATAATTTCAGATCATGATTATAACTATGAAGAGAAGAAAACAATAAATGATATATTAATGTGAGTGGGCAGTGGGATGGGTGGCAGTGGGTGGGCTGTGGAGTGGGTGGCATTTCATAGGGTGCTCTAGAAAAGGGCTCTCTAAAAATGAGATATTACAGCTAAAATTTGAATAAGAAGTTGTCAGCTATGTGAAAATCTGAGGAAAAACACTGCAAGAAAGAGGAAAGGCAAGAACAAAAGAGAAGGACTCAAAGAAAGCAAACAAACAAAAACTCAAAACTTGATAGAAATCAGTGATAATCTCTTAGTTACAGAACACTGTGTGGGCATGACCGTATATACATTGTTTGGCTGGAACAGTCTGTGTTTTTGCCTATTGCCCAGGCATAATTACCCGTAGCTCACCCATTCACTCTTAAAATGTTCTGGTTTCAAGAAGAAATGATGTGGTCAATCTGATTATAAATCTGAGATAATTGTAGCTATTTATAGGACAATATAGGAAACTTTGAATGTTAATTTTATTGTGCTGTAAACTCATAACTCAGAAAACTACTTTCATTCATTAGAATCTACCATTTTAGGAAAATTCTTTGAATTCAGAACCATCCATTTAATTTACAATCTCCTCTTATGATCCTTATACTCTCCTCTGTTAATTGTCTAGCTATCTACTCTAAAGTTGCAAAAAAAGGAAAATAAAATTAAATGCAAAATTAATTTAAATGCTTCCTATTATTAGGTTTCTTTTTTTTTTTTTTTTTTTTTTTGTGGTACGCGGACCTCTCACTGTTGTGGCCTCTCCCGTTGCGGAGCACAGGCTCCAGACGCGCAGGCTCAGCGGCCATGGCTCACGGGCCCAGCCGCTCCGCGGCATGTGGGATCTTCCCGGACCGGGGCACGAACCCGTGTCCCCTGCATCGGCAGGCGGACTCTCAACCACTGCGCCACCAGGGAAGCCCTAGGTTTCTTTAATTATCACTTTTTCTTAGTCTTTACAATGTACTTGGGAAGTAGAACGATGCAAATAAGAGTGATTGATTAGACTTTTACCATGTTCCTTCATGTGTGCTCATCCATGGGTTTTATCCCAGTATTCTGCAGTCTACACAAGGAAAAGTCTTGCATAATCTGAAGCCAGTTTGAAAATATAGAAAATATTGAAAATATCAACACAACAGATGCCCCAGGACTGGACATGGAGCCCCAGTAGTTAAAAGGTAGAATATTTGTTCAACACAAATGTGCCAAAGGAGCATTTTGTTTCAATTTTCAAGCACTTTTAAACCCTGCTTTTTGGGAGAAAGCATTGGGATATATTTTTTAAAGCCTTGTGTATATATATATATATATATATATATATATGTGTGTGTGTGTGTGTGTGTGTGTGTGTGTATTTGCAGTTTCTATCAGATCCCCGGTGCAATAAAAGGTAAATGACATTACTTAATTATCTTTATGATTAAAACACTCAAAAACCCTTGGAAACCAAAAAGCATAAATGTTAGAGGACACAGGTCAAATAGGGGATGTGAACAAAATTAAATATTTCTTCTGGCATTTTAATGTTTGATGTCTATCACCAGCCAAAACATCACCCACCTTTTTTTTTTTTTAATCTTCTTTTATTTTTCTCAGAAAATTCAAGAAATTTAAAGGCACTCAAATGTGCACTTGGCTTAAAGATCCGGATGTATAAATATGGCAAAATAACACAGTTTTATATCTTTTTAACATTCTGTTTGTGCATATGCTAGATATTCAGTAGCTAACTTGTGAATAGGGAGGTATAATTAATCTAAAAATATAATGTTTGTTGAAGGGCTAATATGATCCTAGTCTGCATTGACTGAAGTACATTCATCAAAATAACAATTCCTTAAATTCTGTATACTACGCTTGAAGAGGAATGTGAACATACAGGAAAAAATATTACTTACAGAGAGATTTAAAATATAAATTTAAAATTTAGTATTTAATTTAGTATTTAGTATTTAATACTTAAATTTAGTATTTAAGATTTAAAATATAGTATTTAAAATATTAAAAATATAGGATATAGTATATTGGAAACACTGTATGTATCTAAAATTTATCCTCCAAACTATTCAGTATCTACTCTGTATCAGACATTTTAGCTGTCACCCTTAATAAATTCAATACTATTCACATAGAGTTTACATATTAAAAAATCAGGAGTATCTTCCATAGGAAATTAAAACTGTCATAAACTATATGAAAGACTACATGTAGAAGAGGGGTTATACTTATTATGTATTGTCTTAGAAGGGAGAATAAAGATCAAGAGGATTCGGCCAGGACTGGTAGGAAGGAGTAGAGAGGATAAACCTGGTAGGAAGGAGTAGAGAGGATAAACCTGCAGTTCACCTTAAATATCAAGGATTTGATCGACTCTATGGAAAATATTATCAATTTTCCATTCATTCAACACACATTTACTGGGCACTTATACATCAGCATGCTTGGTACATACCAGAAAAAAAATTAATATTCTCACATATGAGTATTTCTAATTCTTATTTCTAAAATTAAGCTCTTGGTTCCCACTAATAAATATCGGGTACTAGTTGTGATTATTAGGCTGTGGGTGGTGAAAAAGTACATATTTTTATTACCAGTTTTATATAAGCTTCCTGCTGTAAATTCACTTTCTTAAAAGCGAAAACACTGAAGTAATGCACATCACCTGCAATTTTGTTGTCTGCATTAGAAGTGTCCAATTAAAAGTGTTAAAAAGTACACCAAAAATGAAACATGTCTAAGAATGGGCAGGCGACACCTTGAGTATTCCTAGATTTGGCAACTTTTAGTGACCATTGTTATGCTAACAGGAAGGTTTGCAAAATTGGGGTCTCTGATATGATTTAATGCTTACCTATTTATCTAAATTAAATTCCAAATTACTTAATACATTTTTGGAAAAATAAAATCAATGAACAAGAGGTGGCCAAGATGGCAGTGTAGAAGGACCCTGAACTCATCTCCTCCATTGGACACACAAAAATTACATCTATTTACAGAGCAACTATCTATGAGAACAACCTGAAGATTAGCAAAAAAGGTTTTCCACAACTAAAGACAAAGAAGGAACCACAATGAGATTGAGAAAAGGAAAACACACATAGGTGTAGGCTAAACAATATGTTACTAAACAACTCATGGGTCACTGAAGAAATCGAAGAAATTTTAAAACATGGAGGTAGGGCTTCCCTGGTGGCACAATGGTTAAGAGTCCACCTGCCGATGCAGGGGACACGGGTTTGTGCCCCAGTCCAGGAAGATCCCACATGCCACGGAGCGGCTAGGCCCGTGAGCCATGGCCGCTGAGCCTGCGCGTCCGGAGCCTGTGCTCTGCGACGGGAGAGGCCACAACAGTGAGAGGCCTGCGTATCGCAAAAAGAAAACCACAAAAAAACATGGAGGTAAATGAAAATGGAAACACAATAATCCAAAACATATGGGATGCAGCAAAAGCAGTTCTAAGAGTAAAGTTTATAGCAATACAAGCCTACCTTAGGAAACAAGAAAATTTTCAAATAATCTAACCTTTACACCTGAAGGAGACAGAAAAAGAACAACAAACAAAACCCAAAGTTAGTGGAAGGAAAGAAATAATAAAGATCGGAGGGGAAATAAATGAAATAAAGACTAAACAACAATAGAAAAGACCAATGAAACTAAGAGCTGGTTGTTTCAAAAGATAAAAAAATTAATAGACTTTTACCCAGCCTCATCAAGAACAAAAGAGAGATGGCCCAAGTCAATAAAATCAGAAATGAAAAAGGAGAGGTTACAACATACACCACAAAAATACAAAGGATCATTAGAGAGTACCACAAACAATTGTATGTCAATAAAATGGACAACATTCAAGAAATGGATAAATTTCTAGAAATTTACAATTACTCAAGACTGAATCAGGAAGAATTAGAAAATATGAATAGACTGATTACCAGTAATGAAATTGAATCAGCAATTAAAGGAAAAAAAACTCCCAACAAACAAAAGTACAAGACCAGATGACTTCAGAGGTGAATAGTACCAAATATTTAAAGAAGAGTTAACACCTATCTTTCTCAAACTATTCCAAAGAATTGAAGAGGAAGGAATGCTTCCAAACTCATTCTCTGAGGCCGGCATCACCCTGATACCAAAACCAGAAAAAGACAGCACAAAAAAGAAAGTTACAGGCCAATAAAATTGATAAACATAGATGCCATAATCCTAAGCAAAATATTAGCAAACTATATTCACGAAGGCATTAAAAAGATAATATGCCATGATCAACTTGGATTTATACCAGGGAAGCAAGGAAGTTTCAACATCTGCAAATCAATCCATGTGATACACTGCATTAACAAACTGAAGAATAAAAATCATATGATCTTCTCAAAAGATGCAGAAACAACTTTTGACAAAATTCAACATTCATTTATAATAAAAACTCTCAACAAAGTGGGTATAGAGGGAACATACCTCAAAATAATAAAGACCATATGTGACAAACCTACAGCCAACCTCATACTCAATTGTGAATAGCTGAAAGCATTTTCTCAAAGATTGGGAACAAAACAAAAATGCCCACTCTCACTACTTTTATTCATGTAGTATTAAAAGCAAATACTCACGTATATATAATGTTTATAAATATTTATGAGAAGATCAGTAAAATTTGAACAGAAAATTAACAGAAAAGGGAGACCTTCAAGATGGCAGAGGAGTAAGACATGAAGATCACCTTCCAACCCAAAAATACATCAGAAATGCATCTACATGTGGAACAACTCCTACAGAACACCCACTTAATGATGGCAGAAGACCTCAGACTTACCAAAAGGGTCTTGGTGCTCTGGCCAGGTGTCAGGCCTGTACCTCTGAGGTGGGAGAGCCGAGATCAGGACATTGGTCAACCAGAGACCTCCCAGCTCCACGTAATATCAAATGGTGAAAACTCTCCTAGAGATCCCCATCTCAATGCTAAGACCCAGCTCCAGTCAACAACCAGCAAGCTACAATGCTGAACACCTTATGCCAAACAACTAGCAAGACAGGAACACAACCCCACCCATTAGCAGAGAGGATGCCTAAAATCATAATAAGGTCACAGACACCCTAAAACACACCACCAGACACAGTCCTGCCCTCCAGAAAGACAAGATCCAGCCTCAACCACCAGAAGACAGGCACTACTCCTGTCCACAAGGAAGCCTACACAACCCACTGAACCAACCTTAGCCACTGGGGGCAGACACCAAAAACAATGGGAACTATGAACCTGCAGCCTGCAAAAAGGATATCCCAAACACAGTAAGTTAAGCAAAATGAGAAGACAGAGAAACACACAGAAGATGAAGGAGCAAGGTAAAAACCCACCAAACCAAACAAATGAAGAGGAAATAGGCAGTCTACCTGAAAAAGAATTCAGAGTAATGACAGTAAAGATGATTCAAAATCTTGGAAATAGAATGGAGAAAATACAAGAAACATTTAACAAGACCTAGAAGAACTAAAAAGCAAAAAATGATGAACAGCACAATAAATGAAATTTAAAATTCTCTAGAAGGAATTAATAGAAGAATAACTGAGGCAGAAGAATGGATAAGTGACCTGGAAGTTAAAATAGTGGAAATAACTACTGCAGAGCAGAATAAAGAAAAAAGAATGAAAAGAATTGAGGACAGTCTCAGAGTCCTCTGGGACAACATTAAATGCACCAACATTCGAATTATAGGGGTCCCAAAAGAAGAAGAGAAAAAGAAAGGAACTGAGAAAATATTTGAAGAGATTATAGTTGAACATTTCCCTAATATGGGAATGGAAATAGTCAGTCAAGTACAGGAAGCACAGAGAGTCCCATACAGAATAAATCCAAGGAGAAACACTCCAATACACATATTAATCAAACTATCAAAAATTAATACAAAGAAAAAATATTAAAAGCAGCAAGGGAAAAACAACAAATAACATACAAGGGAATCCCCATAAGGCTAACAGCTGATCTTTCATCAGAAATGCTGCAAGCCAGAAGGGAGTGACAAGACATATTTAAAGCCATGAAAGGGAAAAACCTACAACCAAGATTACTCTACCCAGCAAGGACCTCATTCAGATTTGATGGAGAAATTAAAACATTTACAGACAAGCATAAGCTAAGATAATTCAGCACCACCAAAGCAGCTTGACAACAAATGCTAAAGGAACTTCTCTAGGCAGGAAACACAAGTAAAGGAAAACACCTACGATAACAAACCCAAAACAATTAAGAAAATGGTAATAGGAACATTCATATTGATAATTACCTTAAATGTAAAGGGATTAATGCTCCAACCAAAAGACACAGACTGGTTGAATGGATACAAAAACAAGACCCATATATATGCTATCTACAATGACCCACTTCAGACCTAGGGACACATACAGACTGAAAGTGAGGGGATGGAAAAAGATATTCCATGCAAATGGATATCAAAAGAAAGCTGGAGTAGCAATTCTCATCTCAGACAAAATAGACTTTAAAATAAAGATTATGACAAGAGACAAAGAAGGACACTACATAGCGATCAAGGGATCAATCCAAGAAGAAGATATAACAATTGTAAATATTTATGCACCCAACATAAGAGCACCTCAATACATAAGGCAAACGCTAACAGCCGTAAAAGGGGAAATCGACAGTAAAACAATCATAGTAAGAGATTTTAACACCGCACTTTCACCAATGGACAGATCATCCAAAATGAAAATAAATAAGGAAACACAAGCTTTAAATGATACATTAACCAAGATGGACTTAATTGATATTTATAGGACATTCTATCCAAAAACAACAGAATACACTTTCTTCTCAAGTGATCATGGAACATTCCCCAGAATAGATCATATATTGGGTCACAAATCAAGCCTTGGTAAATTTAAGAAAATTGAAATAGTATCAAGTATCTATTCTGACCACAATGCTTTCAGACTAGATATCAATTACAGGAAAAATCAGTAAAAAATACAAACACATGGAGGCTAAACAATACACTACTTAATAACCAAGACATCACTGAATAAATCAAAGAGGAAGTCAAAAAATTCCTGGAAACAAATGACAATGAAAACACCATGACCCACAACCTTTGGGATGCAGCAAAAGCAGTTCTAAGAGGGAAGTTTATAGCAATAAAATCCTACCTCAAGAAACAAGAAACAGGGCTTCCCTGGTGGCACAGTGGTTGAGAGTCCGCCTGCCGATGCAGGGGACACAGGTTCCTGCCCCAGTCCGGGAAGATCCCACATGCCGCGGAGCGGCTGGGCCCGTGAGCCATGGCCGCTGAGCCTGCGCGTCTGGAGCCTGTGCTCCGCAACGGGAGAGGCCACAACAGTGAGAGGCCCGCGTAGCTAAAAAAAAAAAAAAAAAAGAAGAAACATCTCACATAAACAACTTAACATTACACCTAAGGCAATTAGAGGAAGAAGAACGAAAGAACCCCAACATAAGCAGAAGGAAAGAAATCATAAAGATCAGATCAGAAATAAGTGAAAAAGAAATGAAGGGAATGATAGCAAAGATCAATAAAACTGAAAGCTGGTTCTTTGAGAGGATAAACAAAATTGATAAACCATTAGCCAGACTCATCAAGAAAAAAAGGGAGAAGACTCAAATCAATAGAATTAGAAATGCAAAAGTAGAAGTAACAACTCACACTGCAGAAATACAAAGAATCATGAGAGATTACTACAAGCAACTATATGCCAATAAAATTGACAATCTGGAAGAAATGGACAAATTCTTAGAAAAGCACAAGCTTCCAACACTGAACCAGGAAGAATTAGAAAATATGAACAGATCAATCACAAGCACTGAAATTGAAACTGTGATTAAAAATCTTCCAACGGACAAAAGCCCAGGACCAGATGGCTTCACAGGCGAATTCTATTTGCAGATGACTTGATACTATAGATAGAGAATCCCAAAGATGCTACCAGAAAACTACTAGAGCTAATGAATGAATTTGGTAAAGCAGCAGGATACAAAATTAATGCACAGAAATCCCTTGCATTCTGGTACACTAATGATGAAAAATCTGAAAGAGAAATTAAGGAAACAGTCCCATTTACCATTGCAACAAGAAGAATAAAATACCTAGGAATAAACCTACCTAAGGAGACAAAAGACCTGTATGCAGAAAACTGTAAGACACAGATGAAAGAAATTAAAGATGATACAAACAGATGGAGAGATACACCATGTTATTGGATTGGAAGAATCAGCATTGTGAAAATGACTATACTACCCAAAGCAATATACAGGTTCAATGCAATACCTATCAAACTACCAATGGCATTTTTCACAGAACTAGAACAAAAAATTTCACAATTTGTATGAAACCACAAAAGACCCCAAATAGCCAAAGCAATCTTGGGAAAGAAAAGCAGAGCTGGAGTTATCAGGCTCCCTGACTTCAGACTATACTACAAAGCAACAGTAATCAAGACAGTATGGTACTGGCACAAAAACAGAAATATAGATCAATGGAACAGTATAGAAAGCCCAGAGATAAACCCATGCACATATGGTCACCTTATCTTTGATAAAGGAGGCAAGAATATGTAGTGGAGAAAAGACAGCCTCTTCAATAAGTGATGCTGGGAAAACTGGACAGCTACATGTAAAAGAATGAAATTAGAATGCTCCCTAACACCATACACAAAAATAAACTCAAAATGGATTAAAGACCTAAATGTAAGGCCAGACACTCTAAAACTCTTAGAGGAAAACCTAGGCAGAACACTCTATGACGTAAATCACAGCAAGATCCTTTTTGACCCACCTCCTAGAGAAATGGAAATAAAAACAAACAAATTGGACCTAATGAAACTTAAAAGCTTTTGCACAGCAAAGGGAACCATAAACAAGGTGAGAAGACAACCCTCAGAATTAGAGAAAATATTTGCAAATGAAGCAACTGACAAGGGATTAATCTCCAAAATATACATGCAGCTCATGCAGCTCAATGTCAAAAAGAAAAACAGCCCAATCCAAAAATGAGCAGAAGACCTAAATAGACATTTCTCCAAAGAAGATATACAGATTTCCAACAAATACATGAAAGGGTGCTCAATATCACTAATCATTAGAGAAATGCAAACCAAAACTACAGTGAGAAGAAAGGAAACAATGGGGAACACTCAAAAAAAAAAAAAAAAAACTACAATTAGGTATCACCTCACACCAGTCACAATGGCCATCATGAAAAAGTCTACAAACAATAAATGCTGGAGAGGGTGTGGAGAAAAGAGAACCCTCTTGCACTGTTGGAGGGAATGTAAACTGATACAGCCACTATGTAGAACAGTGTGGAGGTTCCTTAAAAAACTAAGAATAGAACTACCATATGACCCAGCAATCCCACTACTGGGCATATACCCTAAGAAAACCATAATTCAAAAACAGCCATGTACCACAATGTTCATTGCAGCTGTATTTACAATAGCCAGGATATGGAAGCAACCTAAGTGTCCATTGACAGATGAATGGATAAAGGAGATGTGGCACATATATACAATGGAATATTACTCAGCCATAAAAAGAAATGAAATTGAGTTATTTGTAGTGAGGTAGATGGACCTACAGTCTGTCATACAGAGTGAAGTAAGTCAGAAAGAGAAAAACAAATACCGTATGCTAACACATATATGGAATCTAAGAAAAAAAAATGGTCATGAAGAACCTAGGGCCAGGACAGGAATAAAGATGCAGATGTAGAGAATGGACTTGAGGACACAGGGAGGGGAAAGGGTAAGCTGAGACAAAATGAGAGAGTGGCACTGACATATATACAGTACCAAATGTTAAATAGGTAGTGGGATGCAGCCACATAGCACAGGGAGATCAGCTCAGTGCTTTGTGACCACCTAGAGGGGTGGGGTAGGGAGGGTGGGAAGGAGACACAAGAGGGAGGAGATGTGGGGATATATGTATATGTATAGCTGATTCACATTGTTATAAAGCAAAAACTAACACACCATTGTAAAGCAATTAAACTCCAAGAAAGATGTTAAAAAAAATTAACAGAAGAGGAAGCATACATAGCTATATTATTAGATAATCAAACTCTGTAAAAATTTTAAGTAGAAATTAAAGAATGATTTTTCCAGATTGTTTGTATTTGAATGTTATTGTGTTACATACATACCACACACTGTATATCTCATTGGAATTTAAACCAGAGTCGTTTGATAAAATTTTTACAATTATACAGTAACCTTTAGGACAAGAAAGTTTCCTAGGTTCTCATTGCTGGTGACCACGTGAACAACATGGCAGCAAAGAAGCTTATATATTTCCTTCATTATCTACATGATTATTTGCAAGTAGATAATATGGCTGTGCCTTTTCTTATAAACTTCAGATTCACTATGAAGTTGGCTAAAAGGTAGTGATGTTCTCTGTTCCATTTCTGAATATTCATTCAGCCTCACCAGGTTCAGCAAATTTTCTATTAAATGCCAGATGGCAAACATTCTACACTTACAGGCCATAGGGTCTCTTGCAACTTCTTGACAAAGCAGTCATCAGGGAGGAAAAACTTCTCTTTAACCCTCTTAGGTCTATTACTTGGGGCCCTGCGAATTAAACTGACAAAAGACCAATTAGCAAGAGAAAAGATAAAGTTTACTCATATGTTCACAGGAGAGCTCACAAAAACAAAACAAAACAAAACGTGTCTCAAAGAGGCAGTTAGAAATTGAGGTTTATATACCATATCAATAGGGGAACAGGCTGAGGAGAAAGGGCACTTGTGGGAAAACAAATGACTTTTAGGAAAGATACATGGGCCCTTAGCAGAACAGATGGGAGATATGATAGTTTTGTGACAATTTCTGTTTATTTCTTATCCCCATTGCTGACTTCTTTCCAGTGATAGGAGTTAATCTTCCCTGGTTGTGAAACTCCAGGGAGGGGTTTTATGACAGTTGAATTCTTTTGGGAGACTCTATTTTTAAGCAGATAAAGGGAGTTCAGAAAAAGCCTTCATCTATTGATTCTCAACTGTCTTTAGCTCAAAATAATCCTTATGCCACAATGGTATATTCTAGGACCCTTCATAGTTTTATAATGAAAGCAGTCATAGATAGTATGTAAATGAATGGGGATGGCCATGTTCCAATCAATCTTTCTTTACAAAAAGAGTCATTGGCTAGGGGTTTGTGGTTTGCAGATCCTACTCTAGACTTTTACTGTAAGTTCAGGACACACACATTAAATATAGATAATGCAGTTAAGATTCAACTTGTTAACAAAGATTTTTACTTAATTTCCTGTACTTAGTTTGTCAAGAGCCTTCATTATTTCTATAGTATTTATAATGCTGTTTTTGAAAAAATGGTTAATAATAGCATATAATGTTCAGATTATTAGGTAATTGTCTACTTGAAAGAACATGGCTTTGGAAACAGACAAATATTCGTCAGATTTTTAGCTCTGCCGTTCACTAGTTGTGGGAAAATAATGTCTCCAAAACAACTCAGTTTATTCATTTATAAAAGGGAAAGGATAAAATCTATTTCTTAGGGTAATTATGAAAATTAAATGTAAAATACATAAAAGGAGTTAGCACACTCCCTTAGCATATAGTAACTTCTAAATAACTGATGGCTAAGTTACTCTTTCATAGTTTATCATTTATTATTAAATAGAGGTTTTATTGGACAGGCAATGGATAAATGAGCATTTGGGTTCTACTGATGTCCCTAGAATAGACTTGATATCTACACCTTGAAACATCCAGTTTTAATGATGATAATTACCACTTAGAAACACCGTGCTCTAAATTTTATAACTAGGAAGATATCCGTATTATTTTGTTCAGAATTCTGAACAAAACACTTCTCCTCAACCCTCTTAGATTCAGTTCTTAAGATGAAAGTACTGAAATAGTACTGATGAAATAGACCCAAGTGCCAGTTTGAAACCTTATCATTTGAAACATGCGGAAGAGTCTAAATTGGTATCACCATAATTTCAGGAGCCTGACCCTTGTGTCCTTTTGTATGAACTTCCTAGTTTTATGTAGGGTGACTAGTGACTGAGTAAGAATAGTGCAGTTGAATAAACAGATTAGAATAGTGCGTTGAATAGTTAAAATACAGTATAATGAAGTAAATTGCTATCAAGCATGGGAGAAGCATATGATATCACAATCTCGAAACATCCTCTACAAGTCAAAAATACTTTATTCACCCTTCTCTCTCATCAGGGAGCATTGACAACCCTAATGACATCTGGGTTTCTTTTGAGCCAGTGGGTTTTGGACAGGGTTGAGAGTTTGTTTTCTTTGAATGGTTCACAGTCCCAATTAGGAAGAAAATTAGCCACTATCAGGGGATAGATGATTCTTTTCACAGAAGACTTCTTCTGAATATATTTGAAATGCAAATGTCAAAACCCCTGAAGAAAATGAAGGCAAAATAAATAAACAGTGCGAGTGTTCTTAAGATCAACAGTAATTTATTATCAAGCAATTAACCTTGCAATAAGCTCCCATTTCTCAGTTTAGAATATTTCAGTCAATATTGGAAATATAATTATGATAAAGGTTGAAGACAGTGTAGTACTCAAATGTTAACCATTTATAAACAATTTGTCTTTAATGACAGACAGGAGAGCATCTAATTGCACTCAGCATTTCAAGAAAGGCTGACTATTTGCCAGAAATCACTCCATTTGATTGCTTGTAAAGTGCAGTCATGGGCTGTTAAAGGGAAAATAGGATTTTTGGCTCCAGGTAATTAACTTTCCCACTGTTCCTTTCTTAGGCCCTAACGAAGGCCCTTTGAAGTCTTCATTTTACCGATGGGTATTTGTCAAGGCCAAAAAAATAATGCACAGCCCAAGTCCTTCAAATAACAGTTTTCTTTATCATTACTCTGTAAAATTTTTGAAATGACTAATGATGGCCTGAAAGGTGCAAAGGGCAAGGTTCTCTGCCTGCAAGGAGGTCAGTCATCTAGAAGGCTGGTAGAGGACAGCCTAAGAGAGGAAAGTAGTACTGAACTGAAGGAGGATAGAGAGGGATTATTTGAAATCTAGATTCTTTCAACAAAGGCTCATTCTTCAAAGCATTGTGGAAAGTGTAAAGGAAAAAAAAAAAGTATAAAAAGTAAAGTGAAAAAATTTAAAGCATATTTTAAAATACACACGTGATCATAGGAATTCTTTGTTGAGTGTGAATGGGCCAATATTTAGAAGCATTTGCCTTGAAATAGGAATAAGGGTGAGACCAGTCACAGAGCTGGTCTGCTGCATTTATCTCAGAGATCACTAGATATATTTCTAGCACTTCTTTGTCTCCTAAGAGTCTAGCATTTATAGAATCTATTCGACAAGAACTCAGAAGTGCAGCATTTCTTGGACTCTTGATAAGCTGTCTGAATCAGGTGCCATTGTGCCATGGATTTCCTCAAGTCCCTTCCTTTATTAAGGCACACAAAGAGACTCTGAATTAGGGATTTGCCTTTGTTAAGACTTTTCTGCCCAGTTTCTGCAATGTCCTACTGGAGACAAGTTTTCTTAGAGCTAATAATGAGCTCTCTAATTTTGACACGTTTTGGGGGTCTCACATTCTTATATATATTTTTTCAGATTATTCAAAAGAGAGCCAGCACTGATGGAATACTCACTGTGTGCACATTACCATTTTCTCACTTTAACCTCCCAGCTTTTGTGAGGATGAAGGGATAGTCTTAATGAGTTAGTCCCCTCCTGCTTTCAACTCCTAGTAACCTAGACTTGATTTACTTAAACCATTAAATCTCCCAACAATGACTTTAACACCCAGTGCAAATATTCTTCCAGCAAACTCACTAGGTAAAATCTAAACCTTAGAATAATGGAACCATCTGCTTTCTCCAGTGCCTCACTCGATAGCTTATTCTAGCTGTGGTTCAAATGATGCCTCTAAAAACTTGCTTAAGACTTGCTTCTCTTCTCAACATGCAAGTGTTCTGTGGCTGTGCCACATAAAATTGTTAAAAACGAAGAAAACAGGGCCCAAAACTGAGCCACTTATGCTGAGCCCAAGGTCACCAAAACTGAGACTTAATTACTGTTTTGGCTCTCCCAGAAATGAAATCTTAAACCAGTCCATCAGGAATCACCTGATCAGCACTAGTTAGGTAATCTGCCTGCCATTCCCTAAAGGAAAGTAACCTTGCAGTAACCAATCTGCTTTTTTGACTAGTATAACTTCCTTGTTCCTGCTCCCTTCTGCCTATAAAAGTCTTTCATTTTGTACAGCTTCTCAGAGCTCCTTTCTATCCGCTAGATTGGATGCTGCCATATTCAAATTGATTTTTGCTCAAATAAACTCTTAAAAATTTTAATATGCTTCAGTTTAACATAATAAATCTTCTTTGATTTCACATTCTCCTCCAGCCATCATCTGATCTCTCCTTCACCTAAAAGCCTGTACATCAGAAGGAGTGCTAAACCCACGCTGTCTCCAGTGCTTCACCTGCCATTTAATTTGCCCAGTGAAATCTGATTTCTGTACCTCACTATCACAGTGATTACACCTAACATCATCTATGACCTCCTATAAATCCAGTGGGGAGTTTTAATTCTGTACCTCAGTAGGTCTCTCTGCAACCTATAAATATCCCTTCTCCCTTGGGTTCTGAGATCCACTTTCTCCTTGTTCTACTAGCTTGCTGGAAGTTCCTTCTTGGTCTCCTCTTCCAGAATGATGTTCTTCCTATATTAATAACCTGCATTCTGACATTTCCTAAAATCAATCCCTGACTCTTTTGTCTCCTTATTTTGACCTCATTCTGGGATCTTCTAAGTTCCCTAATGGCATCCATATCTATGGTTGAAACCAGACCTCATCTGGGGTCTCTAGACACAGGTTTTAAACTTGAATTACAGACCCAGGAAATCCCTTCTTGGATTTCTTGTCTTTCCTACCCTCCCCCACCTCCCCCAAATATATTTCATTTTTATTATTCAAAACCTAATTCATGGCACAATCATCCACCCATGAGCTAGTCTGGTAATGGCTGAAAGCTTAGAGATGGTGATGACTTGGCTTGGCTTGCCCTTCTCTATGGTTTATTCATGAAGCCACAATAGGAAGTGCAAAGGATACAAGTGATAGGCATGGCTCCCAATTCATTCCTTGTTTTCATGAGAAGGAGTGCTCAAAATTTGGTATTCTTTTTTTTTGGCCACACCACACAGCATGTGGGATCTTAGTTCCCTGACCAGGGATCTAACCCATGCCCCCTGCAGTGGAAACATGGAGTCTTAACCACTGGATCGCCAGGGAAGCTCCAAAATTTGGTATTCTTGACCACTCACAGAGAAAGAGATGCCTGCCAGGTCAGAGGAAATACAGAACTTTGGGGATACTGGCTCTTTACCTGTTGCTACATCAGCACTTTGAAGCAAATTGTCATACAAGGCTCGGCCCTCAGGCCTTGGCATTATTGATGTGCCTGCACTGTGCGCAATCTTCATTGACCTGTGCCTCTGCTCTCAGACCCTAGGAGTTTTCTGTTTATGTCCTTTTAGAAGGTATCTGTGAACAAGGCTGGTCATGGCCCATCACAACCCAGTTACCCAAGTCAGAAAATTTGGAGTTACCCTTGCTGTCTCCCTCTCCCTCACCCCCTGTATTCAACTAATGATTAAGTCTAGCCATTTTATTCATAAATGTCTTTTGTCTGTCTATTTCTCCTTATTTATAGTGCTATTGCCACCATCATCTCTTAAATGAGATACTGCAAAATCTCCAGCCTGGTCTCCACCCTCAATCCTTGCCCTCTCTCCATCCATTTTCCAATCTACTGTCGTCATTAGCATCCTACCCTGTAAATATAAAACTGCCTCACTCCTTCTCAAAAAACCTTCAAGGACTTCTCTCCACATTCAGGATAAACTCCAACCTCCAGAACACAGCAGCAGACCCTATATAAGCTAGGTCCACTTGAGCTTTGAAATCACCCTTGTCATTTGCTTTTCTTCTCCTCTTCCTCCAAGGGCTTTCCAATTCCTCAGGCATGTACTCTTTCCTTAAGCCTCCATGCCTTCTGATAGGTGTGGAGTGCTGTCCCTGCCACTCCCACCTTCACTACTCCCCTCTTCACCATGATGTTTACTTGTCTGACAAAACTCATTTCAGGTCTACTCATATACCCCATCTGCAAATCTCAGATTCCATTTTCAGAACGTCACAACTCCAACCACTTCTCATACTAGTTCAAGTCACCATGACATTTCAAATAGATTCCTGCAGTCTCCATCTAACTAGTCTGTCAACTTCTACCATTGTTTACCCCTTGCTGAATTCCTCTACACAGCCACCAGAGGGACACTTGAAATCCTATGTTAGATCATATTATTCCTTTGCTTACAACTAACCCATAAGCAGACTCACTCAGAGGAGAAGGAAGAATTCTCAAATGGCCTTCATAGCCTACATGAGCTGGTCTTCATTTACCTTTCTATCTCCTGTCACATGTTTCTCCCCTTCACAGGCAATAGTGGCTCCTTTGCTATTCCAACAATACTCTTCTACCTTAGGACATGTTTCCTTTGCCCTCTCGCTCTCTGTGTGTGTGTGTGTCTGTGTGTATATATATATATATATATATATATATATATACACACACACACATACACATATCTGATGTGTGTATATATATATATATATATATACACATATATATCCATATAGATCCACATACACGCATACACATCTGATGTATATATATATATACATATATATCTGTATAGATCCATATACGCACATACACATATCTGATGTATATATATATACACATATATAATAGATCCATATACACACATATCTGATGTATATATATACACATATATATCTATATAGATCCGTATACACACATACACATATCTGATGTATATAATACACATATATATCTATATAGATCCGTATACACACATACACATATTTGATGTGTATATATACGCATATATATCTATATAGATCCATAAACACACATACACATATCTGATGTATATATATACACATATATATCTATATAGATCCATATACACACATACACATATCTGATGTGTATATATACACATATATATCTATATAGATCCATATACACACATACACATATCTGATGTATATATATACACATATATATCTATATAGATCCATATACACACATACACATATCTGATGTATATATATATACACATATATATCTATATAGATCCATATATATGGCTCATTTCCCCATTCCACCCGAATGCTATCTGATGAAAAACACTTCGTCTGACAACCCCAACTGAAAAAGTAACCTCCCTTAAATATTCCTCATCTTCTTATCCTACTTTTTTTTTTTTCATAGCATCATCCAATGTATCCTATATTTTGTTTCTTCTGCTCTACCCCAATAAAATATAATCTCCAGGAGAAGCGACCTTCATTTTATTGCCCACTGCTGTATCCCCAAAACAGGGGATAATAAATAGATGAATCTACTATCTTTCATTTTGTGTCCTCCTCTCATTATAGATTCTAAGTAAAAATTTATTATCACTTTATTATGATTCTAAAGACAGTTTGCTCCCAATTTTGAAACATTTGGAAACAAAGGGCATCACTTTCCATACATTACTGTTACCCAGTAACTTATAAGTATATGTTCATTCATTTGTTTGTTCACTTCAAAGAGCTCACATTTCAGGTGGATGCCATGTTGGGAGACCATTAACACCTTACAGAGCAGAGGCAATCCTTAAGTATCGCATATGCTTTTATTTTCTTGCCTACGCCAATTCCATTTTAAAGATAACCCCAAGTAACATAAATAAGACAGTTCAAACATACTAGGTGTTTTGGTTACCTAGCATTTCCCTAACAAAGCACCACAAACTGGGTGGCTTAAATCAACATAAATTTATTCTGTCTCAGTTCTGGACACTAAAAGTCTGAGATCAAGATGTTGACAGTATCATGCTTCCTCCAAAACCACTAGAGGAGAATCTTCCTTGTCTCTTCCAGCCTCTGGTAACCCCAGGTGTTCCTCAGATTATAGCAGCATAACTCCAATCTTTAGCCCTGTCTTCTTGGCCGTCTTCCCTGTGTCTGTTTTTCCTCTTCTTATAAGGACACCAGTTATATTGTATTAAGGGCCCACCCTACTCCAGCATGATCTCTCTTTAACTAGTTACATCTGCAACAATCCTATTTCCAAATAAGGTCACATTTTGAGGTACTGGGATTCAGGATATCAACATATTATTTGGGGGGATACAATTCCACCCAGGAAATAAAACCTTGTATATTTCCCACCACTGAGGCTGCTCCTTTATTCATTTCACACGCATTTATTCAGCAGTTCTTTTTTGATAGACACAATGCTAGATTCTGAGCGATAAAAATGAATTAGATCTAGTTCTTACCTGAAAGGACATATAGAAACAAACACTTAAAATACTATATTTCGATGTGATACTAGTGCTATGACCAGAGTGCCCTGGGGGCATAGATTAGTGTGTGATTAATTCAGCCTGTGAGACCAGGCTAGCCATTACAAAGAAGATTTTCTGGATTTAATATTAATTGAAGTATAAGAGCTAAGCAGGCAGGGCTTCCCTGGTGGCGCAGTGGTTGAGAGTCCGCCTGCCGACGTAGGGGACACGGGGTTCGTGCCCCGGTCCGGGAAGATCCCACATGCCGCGGAGCGGCTGGGCCCGTGAGCCATGGCCGCTGATCCTGCGCGTCCGGAGCCTGTGCTCCGCAACGGGAGAGGCCACAGCGGTGAGAGGCCCGCGTACCGCAAAAAAAAAAAAGAGCTAAACAGGCAGAAAGATCAGAGGAGGCATTCCAAATGTGAGTTTATTCAACACACATATATTGAGCACCTGCTGTGCGCTAAACATAAGAGTTAGGTGCTGGCATACAGATATAATTTGTGTTAGTTTTTGGAGATAGAGACATTAAATGTTCCTGTTTTATGGAATATTAATTTAGTCGTGAATACAGAAAAGTAAACAAATAACCATAATAGAATGTGATAGGTACTATGATGGAGCTATAAAGGAATAGATGAAGATAAATAATTAGGCTTGAATACCATGTAAAATGCCTTGGCAATATCATGCAGACTATTTATACAGGGGAGTGATATGATTAGACATTTTGCTAAAAAGAAAAAAGATTCCTAAGAGCATTTTATTGCCGAATGAAGAATACTTCAGACAGTTCAGTATCTATCTTTTTCTCAAGTCCAGATTTTTATATATGTATATCCATATGCTCTTTGCTAGATGTTGCTTGGATGTTGTGTTTTTTATCCCTATCCATAAATTAGCCACCCAGGGTCTAAAACAAACATGATAAGAAAGGAATAAAAAACAGGGCCAAGTTTCTATCTTTCTCTTCAGCATCAAGCTATTAAAAAAAAAAAAAATGGAAAGGGAAAAATCAAAAATTCTTTGGTAATATAAACTTGAATTTAAAGTTTTTCTATGCATTATACAAAATGTAATCTTTTAAATCACTGGATTCTGTAGTAAGAAAGGATTTGGGAAAACTCCTCATTTACCAGAGTTCAGTTTTTTCTAAAGACAACGTTTTCTCATGATTCCTTTTGTTTTAAGGGGATCTCAGAAATAATAGTTTTACATAAACGGCCATATGTGAAAACTATATGGAATAAATTTATGTATACATATGAGTATACATGTTATAACTTTATCTTTTTAAATACGTACAAATGAAATTCTATAATACATTGATGTCTGGAAGCCACCCTAAACAAAAGGCAGAGAGAATTTTGCTAAAATTGTTAAGCATAAGCATAAAACCCTGTCTTCGAGGAAAAACTTTTCTTCTACCCTCTTATGTTGAGTTTGGGGAGGCCTGCAAATTAAATTGACAGGAGACAGATTCGCAAGAAAAATGACAGATTTTAACCACCTATGTACATAAGAGAGTTCACAAAAAAATGTGACTCAAAGTGGTGGTTAGAATTTAGAACATATAGGTGAAGGGAATGGGGAGAAGAACACATGGGAAAACAAATAAATTCTTAGAAGGGGAGGTGGGGCATAGAGAAAGGCACTTATGGGAAAACAAATGAGTTTTCGGTAAGATAAATGAGTCCTTCGGAGAACAGACAGGAGTTATGATAGCTTTTTGACAGTGTCTTTTAGGTGTGCTGCTGACTTACTGTTCGTCTCAGGTGATAAGAATCAACTGTCCCTTGTGGCTCCCTGGAGGGAATTTTTAACAGTTGAGTTCTTTTGGGAGGCTCTACTTTTAGGCAAATAAGGGATTTCAGGAACTCTAATGCCTTCAACTCACAAAAATTATTATGCCACAGTAGCATATTCTTCAACCAGATAAGGGAAAGGTGAGTACAGGTTCTCAACGGAATAGTAGAGATGATAGGATTCTCTCTGTGCTGAGCACACTGAGGCTAAAAAGAATAACCTTTCTGTGTCCTTACTTTGTAACTGGGTGGCTACCACATCCAGTGGAGTGTTTAAGGACAGACAGATTTCACCTCCAAGTTTTGTCCTTGCCCCTCTCCCTCTTTGTTTCTCTTTGCTTTTTATGGGGAAGAATGATAAACAGCTTAAATTAGCCAAAATCCTCTTTGCTGAGTTATTTTCTAACTACCTTTGCAGTTAAAAAAATAATCTACTCCTGCCAGTTAAGGAATTTTAATCAGGACTCTGGAATCAAAACACAGGATAGCAGTGTGTGTGATTAAAAACTGAGGATACCCAGGAGCACCCAGGGTGTCCACAGTGAGCCGGGTCTACGAGGTCAGGGAGAGTGACAGAATACCTGGAGAGAGCTGCCAGCACTTCTGGGCAGGAGGGGGAGGAGGCTTCAGACACGGTGGTCCACAGCTTGGAGGAGTGGGGAGGGTGACGGTGCCAGCGCAATCCAATCATTATCTCTCCTCCTCACAGGCTGATTTTGATACCACTACCATCAAACATTCTTTTCAATTATCTGTGCTAAATATAGGCAATGCAAATCAACCTGAAGGGATTTTTCTATAAAAATATTAAAAATGCGTTTCTCTTTCTTAAATGGACCAATGCTATCTTGCTGTCTGTATTCCTATCGTAAATTCTGTAATTGTAGCTTCTTTTCACTTCTTTTCTATTTTTACTCACTTTTATGTACAGATGAGAGGTTTTAAAGGCATTCTCATTTGCCGAATATAAAAACTGAAGTGTAACTGAAATCCTTAGAAGAGCAACCTGTGTCCCTCATTCAACCATTAGCTTTTACATTGTTTGTGATTACTGGGCTTGAACTTAACAAAAGGCTTCGTTAGAAACCAAGGGCAAGATCCTACCTTTTTGAAGGAATCTATTAAAGAAAACAAAACGCATGAGATTTGGGAGAAAAAAAAAATAACAAAGAAATATCTGACCCATTTTTAGCATGCTAAAATAAACCACCAGCACCATCTATCAGGAGGTTTCAGACAATGACAATAGCACAAAGACTTCATCCAAACGGAAAGGTGATTTCAGTAGAATTGTTGCTATGCCTCACAGTCTTTCATTTGTTCATTAATTTAATTAATTCATTAATTATTGTTCCGTTCAAACTCAAAACTCATTTCTTGTATACAAAACATTCAAAATGCACGTGCATGTGTGAACCTATGTATATGAGTGTGTGAGTATACGTCTACACACTGTAAAGTGCAGCAAACACAAGCACACACACACACACAGTAAAGTCACGTTAAGGTGAGTCTAAAAACATATATTACAAGGACTTTCTCACACGCTAGATATGGACTTTTAGATTTCTAATGGCAACAAAGAAGCTATGATCAGTTATAAGATTCACAGTGGCCAAAGATTTATGAACCTATTTCAATTAAAATATTATCTCTATTTTGAACAAATAACTTTATAGAACCTATGACTAATAAGAGTTATGCTCTGATTGTATTATCTAGCATATCGATCAAGTTTTTGTGTACTATCATTGAAATAGCAAAGCAGTGATAAAAGTTAACATAAGAATTACTGAGGGTAAACATGGATATCCTGGCTGTCATCACAAATTCTAAAACTCTGATGATTGCAGTCTTCATATGAATTCTTTCCAGAAAATAAGTTTTTGCAAAAAGAGAGTGTATAACACACATATATATATAATTCTCTCATTTGTCATCTGGATTAAAAATGAAAAGAATGGGAGGTTTTTTTGTCTCGTTTTGTTTTTACAAGTAAAACTTTTTGGCATTATTGGTAATACACTTCTGCCTTTCTTAGCAATTTCCTTTAAATATTCAATTTACATTTATCCAGTCAAAGAAGACACAGCATGAGTGACTTTATAAAAATGATCCTTCATCCAATCCCTTATGTTATCCTGGCCCATGTCAGTGTTTTGAAGGTATGATTTTAGATAACAAGAAATAAGTGAAAACTCTGAAACCCAAGCAAAAACATTTTATTTGCTTTGCGTATGAGCTTCCTCTAGTCATAACTGCTCCCAGCATTGGGGAAGAGGTGCAAGTTAGGACTACAATCCAAAGAGTTATACTCTTAGTATAAATACCCGTAGCTGCTGCAACATCTATTGTAGAGGCTGGTTAGAATCAGCGCTATTAGTTTTAAAGAAAGATCAAAACACCGTCTTTATTGTCTTGTTTTGGTTCTATGTTAAAAGTGAGGTATTTTATTCAGCCATTTTCCATCTAGTTGTGACACAACAGGACTCATGATTGGTGATGGTGGATGATTGAGCTGTTTTTGAGATAAGGACTGCTTAGTGGAAGAGTTGTGAAGCAAAGCAGCCAGTAAAACTATCTACAAAGAATAATTGACAGTGATGACAGAGCCGTAAGCACAGCAGGAAACGTTTTTAGCTCCCTTTCCTGTCATGGGAGTGCACTTTCCTCTGCATTAGCCAGGGCTGGGTCAACACCTGCAATACAATGCATTTTAAATCTCAAATGGAAGCTCACCCTGCTCAAGAAAAGAGGTTCTCTCCGATTTGCCTTCAGCTTACTGCAGCCCTTGTGATTGTGTGACCACTTAGCAAAATATGGGGCTGGGCACCACAAGACGAAAATAGCCAGATTATGACAAATTCGTAGCATCTGGTAAAATCCCAACCTGTTTACATGTAGATATAAAATGACCTAATCCAAATGACAGAATCTTACTTCTCCCTCAACCACAAACACAGAAAGAGTGCTCAGTGGGCAAATTTTATTCCTAAATCCTAATTTCAGTTTCGTATCCACCATCACATTTCCAAGTTATTATTATTATTTATTTATTTATTTATTTTTATTTTTTTTTTTTTTTGCGGTACGCGGGCCTCTCACCGCTGTGGCCTCTCCCGTTGCGGAGCACAGGCTCCGGACGCGCAGGCTCAGCGGCCATGGCTCACGGGCCCAGCCGCTCCGCGGCACGTGGGATCTTCCCGGACCGGGGCACGAACCCGCGTCCCCTGCATCGGCAGGCAGACTCTCAACCACTGAGTCACCAGGGAAGCCCCTCCAAGTTATTATTGAAAAGAAGTGGGGAAGAGAATGGGAGTACAGGAGAAATACTGGCTTGAGCCTAGGCTGCTGGTATTCTTGGGCAAAATTGGAAACTTGAAGAGAAGCCTAATTTTATGAGACTAAAAATTTCCAGGGAAATAACTCAGGCTGAGAGACACTAACAAATCCCTTTTCTTTGGAGGGCAAGAGCAAAGACAGTCAGTCATTAAGATGGCCCCCATGGATATGTAGCTAAGTGGAGTATCTCATAAATAAAAACCAAAACTTGTGCTTTGCTAAGAACTCAGTTACGCACAGACAGACCAGCATGGGACATAAGAATTCCCTGGACTGATTTTATGTGTTACTACCTCAAACAGGTTTAAAACAGTTTTGCATTCAGTGTACAGTTAATAGGGGCAGAGAGAAATTGATTTGCTCTTTTATATTGTTTAAAAACCAGGTTCACTTATCATTTCATTTCCGTGGTCTGAATCAGACCTGGCATTGTGGAAATAGTTTACAAACCACCTCCTTTTTCTTTTGTACTTGTTCTTCTTTAGCCTCTTGTGATTTTTCAAAGCTTCTTGGGAGGCACATTAAGCCATTTATGACTTAGATAATAAAAGCAGAAAATTAGTCTCAGTAAACAGCACCATGCCATGTATTAGTATTTTTAGGTTTTCAGTTAACTGTGACCACTGGCTTTCAACTAGCCAAGGTATGTAACCTTGCAAAACGAATCAACAGAAATAGACCTGTGTTAGCAGGGAGTTGCTGCTGTTGTATTGTGATGCCGTTTGGTTTATTTTTGTCAAATTCCAGCCAATGGTCTAGTCCATTTCACAGGGAGTAAACATCATAATATAACAGTGGTGTTTCCTCTCGATTACATATAGGTAGCAGAGCTATGCTCTGGCTGGCCTATTTTCTCAGACTCTTCACCAGGACAAAAGTAGTACCTTCTTTATACCCTCTGTCTTAGAGCAACGTTTCAAGATGAGAGACCGGTTAGTCCCCACCTTTGCCTAAGAACACTACACAGTGCTAGGGGATATGCTATTCCGTTTCCCCACGTTTATGTGAGTTTCTCCCTCCAGCTTCTCTCTCCTTCTCTTAGTTCCTCCCTCCACAGAAAAAGGATTGACTGATTTGATTGGTGAGATGAAGAGGCTCTGGTGCCCACTGTTCCACTGGTCCATGTTACTCCATTGCTTAGTGGCCCAGGCCCTGGGCCTCACTCTCTGCCCCTGCTCTCAGGGGGGAGGCTGTGGTTTCCCATTGCAGCTTATCTGTGTAAACAGCCTGCATACCCTGCGTTCCTGAAAGGAGTTTTCTAAGATCAGAACTCAGGCAACAGCTATTAGGAAGTCTGTGCACAGTCACACACCCAAGCTGTGTTTCTAACCCACCTCCACTGATGATGAAGCTGACAGTTTAGTCTATATTTATCAAGCTCCTGTATCTGTTTTTCAACTGACTCTACACTTGAGGGGGAGGGGGAGCGTGTACTACGTTGGCCCTAGTTAAACCCCCAACTCACAGGTCTGCCACCTCCAAAGCTCCAGGGCAGTGTCTCTAGAGAAGGCAATGGACCCGGCGGGATCCCAGGACCTCACACAGGGAGGCCACGGCAGGAGAAAAGGTAAGAAATTGTGGATGGCATTTGGCAGCTCATTGAAAATGTTTATGAGAACATGAGAGACATTCCTTGGAGGCTCATAGAAAAACTCAGAGAAAATTCAGGAGGAGGTGTGGTGAAATTGCGAGATGTGGGATCAAAACATTCAAGGCATTATTATATTTGGGATCTCAGACTAGTGAAACTTGAGGAAATTTAGGTTACCTTTGCATATATCAAATAAGTTGTTACAAGCAACTTATTTTTTCAAATGACTCTTTTGGTTTATGTCATTTAATTATAAGAATGTCTGTAAGGTAGACAAGATAACCAGTTTCCCTATTTCACATGTACAAAACTGAGGCACAGCAGGTTATGAAATTAACCTAGGTTGTATAGCTGGCAAGGAATGGGAAAGAATTTTAAAATATATATTTTCTCTAATTTCTAGACAGATTTAGTAATACACACTTAGGATTTCTCAAGACTACAAATTCTCCACCACAGAAATATTTGTACAGAATTCTGCAGGAATACAAAGTTATTTAGACATAACTGGATTCAAAAATAGAGAAATAGTTTAGCGCTTAGTAATTGGGATGGGAAGATTTTAAGATGGCCCCCATTGATCCCTACCTCCTGGTATTCACACCTTTGTATAATCATCTCCCTTATGAATGTGGATAGCACCTGTAACATGCCTTTAGCCAACAGAATATGGCAAAAGTGATGGATGTCACTACCGTTATTATATTACGTAGGGCTATAGTTTCCATCTTCTAGCAGAGTCTCACTATTGGCTTTGTCTCTTGCTGGCTTTGATGAAACATACTGCCTTGTGAAAAGGCCTACATAGCAAGGAACTGAGGGAAACCTCCAGCCAACAGCCGGCAAAGAATTGAATCTTGTCAACAACTATGTGAACTTAGAAGTAGATCCTTCCTTAGTCCAGCCTCAGGTGAAACCCCATTCCTGGTGGACACCTTGATTGCAGGTTTGAGAGACCCTAAAGCAGAGGCCTCAGCAAAACCATGCCCTGATTCCTGACTACAGAAACCATTAGGAAATAAATAATGTGTTATTTTAAGCTGCTAACTTTGTGATAATTTATTATGCAGCACTAGTAACTAAAGTAGTAACTGATCCATTTTATTTCAATAGAACAAGAATGCTCCCATAGGTAAAAAGCTACAAACACACCTAATGATTATGTTTGCCGTCATCACCCTCTTTTATATGCTACCCTAACTTGTACCAGGTAATAGAATATGTACTTGTAGCTGATGATCTTGTGCAGCAGGCATAGTCATCTTATTGTGTTATCTCTTACCGCCCTGGCAGAATTTAATGCTCAGTTGTCCGCTACCAGGCACTGCAAGGCCAAAATCATTTATTATAGAATGCTTAAGAATGTTTCTGTATTAACAAGTCCTTGTGACAAAAACATTAATGGAAAGCCTAACTCAGTCTCAAGGTACCTTATGGAATATTTATCATGAATGGCTTTACCAAGGCCTGGAAACAGGTAATCAAAATCCCCCTCTGATGATGTATGCAGCTCAGACCTACTGTGACAGATGAAGGAAGGGAGAAAAGAAGAAAAAAGATATCAACCCCCTTCTGTTGTTCCCAGGCAGCCTTTCATTTAGGGCATCTATTTTATTAAATGTCTTTTATTCCTTGTTTCCATGCAAGAAGTGGAAATGAGAAAGAAATTGGTTTAATCATTTTTCTGAGAAATCAGCTAAATTCTAATGTTGTTTGATCACATCCAGTTGCAAAAATGTCAAGTGCATTTCCATTTAGAGTGCTTGCTTAAACAGCCGTGCAAAATGGGGAACACCCAAAAATCAGCATATATCATGAGAGTTTTGATTTTTTTTTCAGTACACACTTGCATTAATCCACTCTATTACTCTTGAAAATAATGCATTTTTCCAGCACATCATTCCTTAAATGAGGGTGATCCATCACCACTGGAGATTCACCAGTGAGGTGCATTAATAAAAGCAGACAGCTTCAGTCGTGTTTTCTTTGGGAAGGTTTGCTCCTCCTGAGTACATTTGGTTGCTTATGCCAAAAATCCAACCCAGATGTTCCTGCAACTTCTATTTTCCTTGCGAGGACATTTCCCCAGATAATAGTCTTTCACAATTCTCATTCTACTCTTCATTAAGAACCTGTTCATCTCAAAATATTCTATGTGACATAGTGGGATGGGATTTTTCTCCCCTCTTCTGAAAACTGAAGAATTAAAAGGTGTTATACTAGACATCCATTCTCTGATTAACTCAGAACTCTTATGTGATTAAAACACACACACATTCAATCACTCATTTGAATAATAATCAGTGAGGCTCAGACATGGAGTTCAAACAAATTTCACATTTTTATCACGTACTTTTCAAATCTTAAATATTTCTGGATGATTTGCTTCTTGCAAATGGAAAATAATGTGCTATATGGGAGCACTGAATCTTGAAATTTCGGTATTTAATTAGATTAAGAATTAGCTAAGTAATGTTTTATTGAATGAAATGATATGGTATTTTTTGTCCTAATCAAAACCCATTTTTTTAAAATTCCAAAGTGTCTATAAGTACTTTACATGTTTGGGCAGCACTACTGACTACATGCAGTTTAATCTCTAAATCCCACTACTATATTTTATAATCTAGAATTTCCATAGGGTGGGGTGAACTCTCCAGCATAGCTATATTTTAACTTTAATGAAAAGATGATTTCATCATCTCATATTCATCCTGACAATTCCATACTTCAACTATATATAATGATTGAAATGAGTGTCTGTGCTTGTAGTGTTGCATCAAATATTTAATCACCTCAATAACACTGAAAATAAAAATGTCGTAATCTATATATCATCAAATAATCAGCGCTCAGCTATATGTTTATGACGTTTAGAGAAACATAAAAATATAACAATAAGATACGTAGAAACTCCCTAGAGCAGATTAGCTTTTCTTGTTATGCTCAGTAATAGATTCAAAGTAGCTCAATCAAGTAAAGCAAGTTGATAACATATGTGTTGATTAATCATAGCAATATAGTTATGTGTTAGATCCATGGGGCCATGCATCATTTGAAACATAATTTACAAAAATTCTCAGTAGAAATAGTGTTGAGTATCTAATTGCATGAAGTTGCCAAAAGATGCAAAGGGATTTATTTTTATTTCTTCTTCCAGTTTTATTGAGATGTAATTGTTATACAGCACTGTATAAGTTTAAGGTGCACAGCATAATGATTTGTTTTATGTACAGCATAACATGATTGCCATAATAAGTTTAGTGAACATCCATCACCGCATGTAGTTAAAAAATAAAAGAATGGGGGCTTCCCTGGTGGCGCAGTGGTTGAGAGTCCGCCTGCCGATGCGGGGGACACGGGTTCGTGCCCCGGTCCGGGAGGGTCCCGTGTGCCGCAGAGCGGCTGGGCCCGTGGGCCATGGCCGCTGAGTCTGCGCGTCCGGAACCTGTGTTCCGCAACGGGAGAGGCCGCAACAGTGAGAGGCCCACATACCACAAAAAAAAATAATAATAATAAATAATAATAAAATAAAAGAAAGGGCTTCCGTGGTGGCGCAGTGGTTGAGAGTCCGCCTGCCGATGCAGGGGATACGGGTTCGTGCCCCGGTCCAGGAAGATCCCACATGCCGTGGAGTGGCTAGGCCCGTGAGCCATGGCCGCTGAGCCTGTGCGTCCGGAGCCTGTGCTCTGCAACGGGAGAGGCCACAGCAGTGAGAGGCCTGCATACCACCAAAAAAAATAAAAGAAAAAAAATATTTTTTCTTTGTGAAAAGAACTCAGAATCTACTCTCTTAACAACTTTCATATATAACATACAACTGTGTTAATTATATTTATTATATTGAACGTTACATCCCTAGTACTTATTTATCTTATAACTGGAAGTTTGTGCCTTTTGACTGCCTTCATCCAGTTCCCCCTCCACCTACCTCTTACCTCTGGTAACCACAAATCTGATCTCTTTTTCTATGAGTTTGTATGTTTGCTTGTTTGTTTGTTTTTGAAGTATAATTGACCTATAACACTATGGTAGTTCCTGGTACACAACATAGTGATTTGATATTTCTATACATTACAAAATGATCACCACAATTAGTCTAGTTGCCATTTGTTTTATTATTTGTTAATAATATTACATTATTATTAGCTATATTCCCTTCACTGAACATTTCATCCCTGTGACTCATTTATTTTGCATTTTGAAGTTTATTCCTCTTCATCTCCCTCAGCTATTTCACTCATCCTCTCCAAGAGACAGGAAGGGTTTTCAAAGAGAAGAGAATTACCATAATACTCAGATTTAAGTTCGGGAAGAGTCACATGTCCTTATATTGGGTTGGCCATGAAGTTCATGTTTTTCTGTATGACGTTACAGAAAAACCCAAACGAACTTTTTGGCCAAACAATATGAAGAAAAACTGACCTAAAGAAAGAAATAATACATTCAAATCAATTGAGGAAGTCAGCACAAAAAAAAAGAATACTAAAGAAATGAATTGGAATGTTCAAAGGCAAATACCTAGTATGAAAAAGGAACAGGTGTGAAACAAAGGAGGCGCTTGGGAACAAATAAATGTACTTGCTTGATTTTTTCCTTACAGTTTCCTGAGGTTGCATGTGAATATCATTGTGTCCCAGGGCACCAGAGTTCAAATTAGTATTACTAATTTTTCATCACCAAGTGGAGTTAGTATCTAGAAAGTCACAACTGAGTGTCACTCCATCCGGTAAGCTACAAATGAAGGGTTTTGAGAAATCAGAGAATTGACTATGCAAAGAAACCAAAATGAACTAAAATCCTGAAAGTTATGAGCATTTGGCCACCTGCTTTCACTGCTAACAAGGGGAGAAATGGAGAAATCTTCCAGAGATAAGGGCAAGACATGTAGAAATCTGACCAATCTTTAATGAACTTTCACAGCAGAATGTAGATCAGTATGATGTGTGAGAATCATAGGGCACCTCAGCCACAGAGTAAGCCTGTACCCACCTGCCCAATCTTTCCCCAAGTATTCACATAAGAAGGTACACTGCAGCCCAGAGACAGAGCAGCAAAGTTGAGAGAGATACCCCTCAAGGTACCTGGGCCTTCCAAAGGAAAAGCAGCTATACACTGAAAGCTGGATCTAGGGAGGGATTAATAAGAGAAATTCTTAAAAATTTTCTGGGCTTTTGCCACTGTACTGCAGCAGCATGCCAAAGGCTGGGGCAGAGCAGGAGAACAGAGAGAAATCCCTCTGGGAAACTCTGGCACTTCACCAAGTGTACTGCAGCAGTACAGAAGCCTATGGACTGGGCTGCAGGACAGAGAGAGACCTCCCAAGTAGCAGGACTGGAGAGCAAAGAGAACTCCCAAATGGCCCAGAAAGCTGGAAGTTGGATGTTAATGAAAAAGAGGTTAGCAGACTCTGGCCAGTGCCCAGATCCCAAGCCTTGCTAAAGGGAAACATTTTAAATCAGTTCTTCAAAGTATTTTAAATCAGTGATTAACTGAATTTAACTAAAGCTTCAAGAAAACTCAGACGGAGGTCAAATATATCTTAGGCTGATTTAGTCCTCGTCACTAATGGCTGATATAAGAAGGGCACACCTTTACGGAGATAAATATTATTTTCTTTGGTCGCTTATGTACAAATTCTGTCATAAAAAGCAATAATAATAATAAACAAAAAGAAATAAGGTATATGACCTTTGATGAAGAGAGGAAATAATGGAAACAGAACTAGAATTAGCCACAATGCTGGAATTATCTATCAGACAATGACTTTTAAATAACTGGGAAAAATATGCCTACTGAAAAAGGTAGACAACATGCATGTACAGATGATGGATTTCAGCAGAAAGGTAGGCACTATAAAAATGAAGAAAATGAAAAATACAATATCAGAAATCTTTTTTTTTCTATGGGGTTAACAGAAGACAGGACACAACAGAAGGAAGAATCAATGAATTTGAAGACCTGTCAACAGAAATTATACAAAGTGTAACCCAAAGAGGAAAAAAAAAGGTGCAGAACACCTGAGGTCTGTGGAATAATATCAAATGGTAAGGCAATATATGTGTAGTTGAGGTCCCAGAAGAAGAGAAAATAGAAAGTGGGCCAGAAGAACTATTTGAAGAGATTATTTGCTGGAATTTTTTCCAAATTGATAAACCATATCAACCTATAGACTGAGAAAGCTCAACAAACCTCATGCATAGTAAATGCAAAGAAAACCATAACTGGTTTCATCATACACAAACTGATGAGAACCAAATATAAAGAAACAGCTAAAGAAAAAAGAATCATTACATAGAGATACATTGGTAGCTGACTTCCCATAAGAAACAATGAGAACCAAATACAATTGAACAACATCTTTAAAGTGCTGAAAGAAAAAAAAGAACCATCAAATGAAATTCCATATTGAGTGAAAATATGCTTCAAATATGAGGGCGAAAGAAAGACATTTTCAGACAAACAGAAGCCAAGCGAATTGATTGCTAGCAGACCTGTACTGGGTGAAATGTTAAGAGATATTCTTCAGGAATTGATACCATAGAGAAGTCAGATATGCAGAAACCATTAAGGGGACCAGATAGAGTAAAAGTATGGGTAATTATAAAACATCTTTTTCTTTATTTACATACAAATTTATTTTTAAATGTTTTAAAAAGAATACTGACTTATTAAAGCAATATGTTTGTAACATTTACAGAAATAAAATATATTACAATAAGAGCATGGAATTATACAATTGTACTTTTTAACATTGTTAATGAAGTAGTATAGATAGGAACAAATATGAAGATGATAGACAAACTCAACCACAATATACTAAATTAAAATAAGCTAATCACTCCACATAAAAGGCAGATATTGTTAAACTGGATTTTAAAAAATGGATTTGATTATATGCTGTCCCAGGAAACACAGTTTATGTATTAATAAAGATATTGAAAATAAAAGCATGAAAAGATACACCATGCAAATGCTAAGCACAAGGAAACTGCCATGGCTATATTAACAAGACGGTGATTTTCACTAGAACTAAAGACATAATGATAAAAGAGGAAATTCATTAAGAAGACCTAGCAAGTTTAACTTTATAACTACATAAAAACAAAACTTTCAAGTATATGAAGTACAACTTAAACACTAGAAGAAGAAATAGACAAAATTCACACACAGTTGGATATTTTAAGAACCTTATCTCAGTGGTTGAAAGGACAAGTAGACAAAAATATAGGTATCATGGTGGAAGACTTGAACAAGAGTATCAACTTAGTTTCACCCATTGATATTTGTAGAACTCTATACCCAACAGCTATAGATACACACATTTTTGGTAAGCATACATAGAATATTCACCAAGAAAAACAAGAAGCTGGGTGCAAAAAACAAGTCTCAATGAACTTCAAAAGATTGATATAACAATACAGAATAGTGTTTTTGACCCCGATAATGTTAACTAGAAATTAGTAACAATAACATATCAAAAACATCACAAAATATTTGGAAATAAAAACACTTAAATGGCCCATGATCAAGATACAGAACTGGATCAGTCTGGCAAACTTTCAGATGCCATCAGGAAACAAGACTGTGGATATATAGCTATAGAGCTATAGCTTTAAAAGCTTTAAAAGCACAAGGAAATTATTATTCCTTCTAATGTGAAACAGAAATCTTCTTATATGTTTCATGATCACTGACAGTTAATTCCTGCTTTTTGGAGTCTTGATCAACTATGTCATTCATTTCTGTCTGAAATATCTGGGATATTCTTTTTTACAATTTCTCCCCACTGCTCCCATTTTATTCTTCATCCCCAGTAAAATAGTTTATAGCGATACCAGAATAGTATGGGCAGCAGCTGGTAAATACTTTCAGTTCCCCCAGGAGTCCACAGTGCTATAGTTATCATTTTAACAACAGAAAGTTTGTAAGGGAAGGTTAGGTGTCAGGAATGAATGTTATTAATGT
This sequence comes from Phocoena sinus, assembly GCF_008692025.1. Lineage (NCBI taxonomy): Eukaryota > Metazoa > Chordata > Mammalia > Artiodactyla > Phocoenidae > Phocoena > Phocoena sinus. Next base: position 123,922,866 of record NC_045767.1, on the reverse strand, counting down.
AATCAACTCATGATCACAGTTGTAATTTAAAAAATAGAATGTTGGTATAGTTAAAAACTAAGTTCTCTAGTATTAAAAATCTTACAATAAAGCAAGGCAAACAAATGTAAAGAATGAGATATTATGCAAAAATGGAACATAAAACCCATGATTGTTCAATAAGTGCAGCTTATTGAACTAACGTGCATAAAACTAACGTGCATAAAAATATTTTACTTTGATCTTTCTTAAGAAGACTTGATGGAAATTGGTAAAGTATACAAAAATCAAAAGATTTTACATCTGATTATAATACCTGCATCTATAGAATAATATCTGATCACAGTTCTTTTCTGATAAATTACTAGTAAGTATTGGGCCAATTTTGCATATGTAACTAAATTTTCTCCTTTATTTGGAAGTTGTTTTTGCTCTTCAGATTATTTCTATAATCAACGTAGCCTTGTTCTATTTTATAAAAGTAATGCATGGATATTATTAAATATATCATATATAGAAATGTCTAAACTGAAGAAATGCATAAAGGAGAAAATGAAGTTGCACCTTAAATCACCCTAGAGATAGATCATCACTGTTCAATAGTCAGTAAATATCCATTCAGACTTGCTTATGTACATAAACAAAATTTGGAGATATGTGTGTATATATATATATATATATATATGTGTGTGTGTGTATAAAGCATTCATTAAATGTGCATATAATTATAAATACATATATACACCTATTATCCTGTAATCCGATTTATTCACATAATTATGCAAAGCAGTTATATTTCAAAATGTACTATAGGTAATAAAAATCCAACATATATAATAGCTATATGCCAGGTATTTTTCTCAGCATTTGACATAAATTAACTCATTTTATCTTCATAATAATCAGTGTGTTAGATACAATTATTATCATTTACAGCTGAGAAAAATGAAGTACAAAGAGGTCAAGTAAATTGGCCCTGATTACATCACTAAGATGTGGAAAAACAGAGGACTTCATCCTCTTTTATAGTTGCCTGGCAGCCCAACATATAAATGCACCATGGTTTATTTAATTAATCCCATATGGATGAATATGTAAGCTACTTCTACTATTAAAACAGATGTTGCAATAAGCAATCCTATACATATATATATGTATATTTGTCCAATCATTTTCAAAGGATAATTTTGTAGGACAAATAGGCTAGCTGGGTTCCAGGAGACTGTGGGGGCGGGGGGGGAGATACACATATGTGTGTACATATATGCATGTACAGTTGCACCTTGATTACATGGTGGGGCTCACGGGCACCAACCCCAAGCAGGTGAATCCATGTATAACATTATAGTCTGCCCTCCATATTCGAGGTTCCTCTGTATCCATGGTTCCACATCCGAGGATTCAACCAGCAGTGGATAGTGCAGTACTATAGTATTTATTAAAAAAGATCCACGTATAAGTGGACCCATGTAGTTCAAACTTGTGTTGTTCAAAGGTCAACTGTACATAGTAAAACAAATAGAAGAAAAACAGTTTTTGTTTCTTGAAAGATTATTGATAAGGGTACAAATGGAGAAATATAAACTTTGATGATGAATTTTCTATATGCATATAGATATGTTATACATGTGCATATATATATTCTTACAAATAGGTTTTATATGCACACATATGTAAGTATTGTGTATGTATCATGTGCATATTGCATATATATTTATGTAGGTATACACAAACATGAAATTGTACATCAAAGTGTATTTTTATCCATACATACCTTTACCAATAATCTTTGCAAAAAGCCCACAAAATTGTGTTTCTTTTACTATTAGTAATGTTATGTATCTTTTCGTAAAGTTTATTAGCTATTTATTCCTTCTTTCCCAAGAATATTTGATCCTGTGTTGACTTCTACTCTGGGAGACTATTGTTTCACATTTGTGGTTGCAGTCGGGTAACTGCTTCTAGGCTACGCAGTGCTCTAAAAAGGAAAGCACATGTTCCCTATAATTTATCTATAGTTAAAATAAAAGCGCCTGAGAGTTGACCTCTGTGGGAAGAACACTTGCCTGGAATGCAGGAAAATAGATGCACAAGCCCCCATGTGTGATGCTCCTGCCTCTATTTGTAATGCAAAGTTTGTTAATAAGAGCCAGCTGTCTCTTATAGTGCCAGGGAGTTCCTACTCAGAACATGTTTACTAAAAGGCCCTCTCAAGCTGACAACCAACTGGGCAAGTATCCTCAAGCTGTTTTTAGATGAGAGAAAAGAAGGGAAAATGGGGTTAAAGATACATTTTATAGAACTCCTGCTGAACAACTTCAGGAAGCTTTCCAATAAATTTAAGGTGGTACTCAATAAATGAAAACAATTCTACTTAGAAATTGCTTTTAAGTCCCTTAATAGCCTTCATTTTCCCTGCATTTGGACCATTTCATCAAACCAACTTCTAACCTGGTAATGATGCAGATCTCTTTACTTGCTCAAAATATCTATCAATTACTTATTTTTCAGTCTTATGCCAAAGTGTTTAAAGGTCATTTTTCTTAGATCTAAAAATGAATGCCTTGAAATGAATTTTTCAAAATGAAATATTACTCTTATCTAATGTGTGTGTGTGTGTGTGTGTGTGTGTGTGTGTGTGTGTGTGTGTATGTGTGAAAGCACTTTAAACAAAGAATAACATACAGTTTATGTGGAAAGATTTAGGAAGCCAGTAAGGAACTCTATTATTCACAGAAGGAAAATTGTGGAAGAGAAATTAAGCAAGTTGTTTAATGTATGGATTATGATTTGGAATATCCTGAGAAACAGGACATAGTTGGAAGAAATCCTTTAGAGATTTCATGTGGTAAACCATGTCAGCTCAAGCAGCATATTACTTATTTGAAAGTCACTAATTTTGAATAAACTACTGATTTCCAACCTATGGAAACTTTGCATAATTTTATGAATATACTGAGTTACTGCACAAAGTTGAGTAAGATCCAAATGCAAATCAAAATGTAGTATAACAGAGCTTCTTAAAAAGCTTCTTAAAAACAAACAATGGTGGTCCCAAGGAAAATATTGTGAGTAAAAAAATACAAGTCGTGAATAGATTTTATAAAATACCAGTATCCAGGACATGAAATTTTGAAATGTTCCTTTTCAGTAGGAAATGTTGAATGATACATTGTTGAGAGCACTAGCTCATAAGTGAGAAGGACATGGGTTCCAGCTTTGTGACCTATGGTGAGATACTTACATGGTGTTCTGAGTCTCAGCGAGTCTCAGCGTCTTTACTTATAAAAGAAAGACAGTATTAGTTCTTACCTCATGGTGTTCTGTGAGAATTTTTTTTCTTTTAATGAATGCATCGGTAGCTAATGAGAGATTTTTCATTCATTACTTAGTCAAAGAAACGATGCTATTCTGTGTTGGCATGATTTTGAGAAATGAACATAGCACATTACATGCAGAAGTTCAAACTGAATCATATTGGAAGGAGAGTCGGCAATCTGAATCAACACAGGGAGCAACTCCATTTGTAGAATCCATAATAAATAAATCAAAAAATAATAAAAAGTGTATGTGCAAGGTTGTTTCCTAAAATTTTCTTTATAGTAGCAAAAAATAATTCTAACACAGTAACAACACCCTTTGCCATGTAAAGCAGGACATGGTACATAATCATGCTTATTTACATGGCTGATATAATTCTCTGACATTAGCAGTCAAATTAAACCTATTGAACTGCTATTTCTTAAGTTCTCAAGTTCTATTTGCCTAGCCCTTACTAGGGTGAGCTAATTACAAAGATGGAGGAAATTTTTTTAAAAATATGAACTCCTCTCTTAGGTCTACCTTTCCCCTTATGAAAAAAATCTAAGCATTTCTCATATTTTAAAAATGTTGCAAAACACATTGGTCAGGTTGCAAAGAGTAGAAATTTATCTCTGTAATTTTGCTAAGGTTTCCTAACTCATTCTGTATTCAAAAGCATAGAAATTGATGCTAGGTCACTCTTGCATTTATTGACCCAATAAATGTTTATGGAGGGTCTTCCCTGGTGGTCCAGTGGTAAAGAATCTGCCTTCCAATGCAAGAGACACGGGTTCAATCCGTGGTCAGGGAACTAAGATCCCACATGTCACGGGGCAACTAAGCCGATGCGCCACAACTATGCGCGCTGCAATGCAGAGCCCACGTACTGCAATGAAAGATCCCGCGAGCCTCAGCGAAGATCCCGCAGGCCACAACTGAGACCCAACGCAGACAATAAATAAATAATAAATCTAAAAAAAATATTTATGGAACACCTACTGTGTGCCCGGAGTCAAAGCCTGAGTGTAAACAATGGCTGGATGTATCCATTGATTCTAAGAGTGATACTAACGATTAAAAGATCCTGGTCACGAAAGAAAGAAATAATTGCATTACTTTTTCCCCCACTCACTAATATAGAGAAAGTAACTCAAGAAAGAAAGAAATAAAATTTGTATCCAATGATTGACATTTCTCTAAGCTTATTTGATGGTAATTTATTTTTCTTTTGCTATGTTGGCCTTTATTTCCAACTTACAAACTTTTGACTACTAGATCTGATTTGAATATTATGAAAAAGATTACAATAATAGCATTTCCATTACTCACATAGAGAGTGGAGAGAAAGAAAACAGGAAAAGGATGAAACTGTCATAGTATTCGGTGAATCCTAGATGAAATACTTTACATATATTGGAATCCCTTTCTAAGGGACATTATGTATAATTTCAACATACAAGAAAAGCCATCTTACCTAATCATGACTGTCTGAGCTAGAATTTGTAAACTCAGAGACAATGACTTTTCTTAGTAAATTTGTCAATTTCTTTGTACAATGCAGATTGTGAAGAGAAATGAACATCACAGGAGACTCAGTTCAAGTTTGTTGAGTCAATCTATTTAGATTCAGCAAATGTTTATTGAACACCCACTGAGTGTCAAATCTTGGTGCTGGAATAATCGATTCATAATGGTTTGGATGGTTTTCAGTTAACAGAGTTTGCAATATTTCTTTGCTGTATGTGTGGTTGAGTGGGGTTCTGAGGTAATTAATGTATTAAAATCTTATAAATTCCTGGAGGAATGATACAGAAAGATAAACAAATGTTATTCTCTCCACTCATAACTATCATTTCTTTTCAACAACCTATTTGTCAGAAAATTGTGCCTTAAAAACAAATATGGAAAACTCGTAGTTGATAACAAATGCAAATGGAAATCAGTTTGCAGATTATTTTGAAACTTTACAAAAATCTTGACAAATCAACATCTGCTCCTAGAAAGTTACTCAGGCATGCTAATAAAGAAAGATGAGGCTCATAAAACCATGAGGCTAAATGGGACTTCAGGATGTGTCTTTATTTTTTGTCTTCGCCGGAAAACTATATCAAATCATTCACAGAAGATTTGGCTATTTTATTCATGCAAACCTCCAAAAAGGAGTTTTTCTTTTTTTTCAAAGCTGTGACAGGAGATTCATTTATTCTCTAAAGTGATATTTATCGAATTCTATGGCAAGCCACTTAATATCTCCTCATATGGTCAAAACTCACTAAGCTTACCATTTAGCTGCCAATTTCTATTTTTTTATAATTGAATTTCTTTAGCACTTCTCACAGATTATTCTAAAATATTTCACAGCCTTGTGCCTCTCTTCAGTATCCTCTTAAATCTACTCTTAAAATTCTCCTGTAGTTTTTTTTTCTAATATGAACAAAGTCTAAGCATCTAGAATTTAAGCAGTGTGTAGTCTTAAGAGATAAACTCATAGTAGCAGAAGCATGAAAAACAGGAATCCAGGATTTTTATCTTATGTCGTTTTGTCACACCAATGGTTTATCTGAATTCTAGTCACTGTTGAAGGAAACTACTGACATGGGATGCTTGGATAGTTCAGATCTGGGACATAGGGTTGTACTTGTGTTAAAGGAGGTACCCATGGATGGTGAAAAGCAAGAAAAGTAATTCCAATAGCAGGTTCTCAGAGACAGCCATTGACAGCCTTGCCCACTCATTTGCTTCCCATGAAGCCATTTGGTTTAGATAACAGTTCTGCTTTCAGGGCTTGGCATATGGCAAATCCCAAATCCACACCAACAAAAGCTGTATATGTTTGGTTTTCACTAAGAAGGGCCCACGGTAATAGGGCACCCTTCTGCGACCTCCAATACTGAAACCCTGGTACTCAAACACCCCTTACCCTCCCACCCCACACCCCTTGTCAAAGTCTTCAGAATAGGATTTTGACTGGCATAAATAGGCTGAGCTTGACAGCACCTCCAGAAGTGACCACGTGAAGTTGCATTTACTCCAGAAGAAAGGGGTTTGTGCTTTTTAGTGGCACAATTAAATGTCAGGCATCTCTTGGCGTACATTTTTAAATATAGATGGGGGAAACGCGGCAGGGACTAGATTCATTATCATGGGAATGTTTCTGCCTCCTTATCTAACTTAATCCCTTCCCTTTCCCCAAGGGAATGATACAATTTATTGGATATTTTGTAAATGAATAAACAGGATAGTAGGAAAGGGTGGAGGCAAGAGTGAAGGACTTGATTTCAGAGGCTAAATCTATCAATGCAATAAAAACCTGGGAGTAGAGGGAGAAATTAGGTAAAAGAAAACTTGAAATGGAAAGAATGGTGGGTGTGAGGTGTGAGAGATTCCAAATGAGTTCTGAGTGAATGGGCTGTTTGAGATGTGTCACCCTGGGCTGTTCAGGAGACAAGAGTAAAGAGTGAAGTTCTTTTTACTTACATGAGTTATTGTCCAGTGCTTCTCTAAGTGTGTCTGTGCAGATGGGGAACCCCCGTGCCCCAGGTTTGGTGGGTCTTAATATAATATTCAGTTTATCTCTATTTCTCCCTCTCTAAATTTTAAACTTCTTAAAGGCAATTCTCTTTTATTCATATCTGATTTCTGGCCATGGTTGAACAATTGTGTGATTAATTCAACATGTCCTGGGGATGCTACATTGACATTTCCAAATGCAAACCTTTTATTATTCAATACAATATTTTAATAACTTCCTCTTGAAAGATTTAATATATTTGTGTTACCTTAAATATATATATATATCAATGTATAAATATATAGAGAGATAGAGGCATAGATATATTTAGCATATATCTTAAAGGTACATATATTGAAGGTATAGTCAGAATATTAGACTTTATTCTTAAGAAATATTACAAAAGTGTGATGATTTTGTGCTTGAGAAAACGTATCTCCTACCTCTGAAGTTATACTGTTTGGCAGCTACTGTTTGAACAGAGATATAATGTACATATTCTAATGTTGAGGTTCTAAAACATTTAAAAATGACTTTTAAGTTTTATTACATTCTAAGTCTAGAATATCACCTAAGAAAATAATTTTTTTCTTTTTTTCTTCCACAGTCTCTCTCTCTTTTTTTAAAATTTTCATTTTATATTGGAGTATAGTTGACTAACAATGGTGTATTAGTTTCAGGTGTACAGCAAAGTGATTCAGTTATACACATACATGTATCTATTCTTTTACAAGTTCTTTTCCCATTTAGGTTATTACAGAATATTGAGCAGAGTTCCCTGTGCTATACAGTAGGTCCTTGTTGGTTATCTATTTTAAATACAGCAGTGTGTATATGTCAATGATTTTTAATTCAGTAAATAAATTTATGTACAAATACATTCATTGAGCATTGTTTTTTGATAATGAAAAATTGGAAATATCCAAAAATATCCTAAAAAGAGATTAACAGTTTAGTTAAATTAGTATAGTTTTAAAACAAAATAGCTAGAAAATAATTTGTTGTGATGTTGCTGAGAAAGGTAAGATTAAACTAATATACATATATATGAAACAATCCTAACTAACTTTAAAGTATAGATAGAAAATTATTAGAAAGTAATGCAGTTGAATGTTAACAGTGTTTTTTTAGTGTTCTTTAGATTATTTTTTCTTTCTTTTTGCATTTCTGTATTAACTGTATTTCTATAATTGTATAACTTTTAAAATTAAAAATAACTTTAAAAATCTTATTAAGGAATAATTAGATCACTAATTTTTTCAATTCTATTAATAAAATTTCTTTTTCAAATTTCTCATGTGCCACATGAATTAGCATGCATAACTACTCATTCAATCAATGTATATTGAGCACATTCTATATGTGAGACAGTGTGTTAGATGCTGGGGGCACAAAGTGCCAGGCTTTGAATTAGTCATCTCTCCTATGTTACTTTTTGAAATAATGAAAACTATTATTAACAAGATAATCATATATATTATAGGAATTTTTACTATGGGAATTATTAAAATGTATTGTACTACCTTTTTGTATATGTTGGGTATTAAAAATATATATAAAAATCAATAAAATATATTAGCTACAATTAAGTTCCAAAAGATATTTTAGAAGTAAGCCAGCCTAAAAGTAAGTACAGTAAGTCCCCTACATACAAACCTTCAAGTTGTGAACTTTCAAAGATGCGAACATGCCCCTGGATGCCAGCTGTGGTACTGGACTACTGTACTTTTCAAGGTACTGTACTGTAAGAGTAAAAATGTTTTCTTTGTTTTTTGTGTTTTTTATGTATTATTTGTGTGAAAAATATTATACACCTATTACAGTACAGTACTGTATAGCCGATTGTTTAGTTGAGTACCTAGGCTAACTTTGTTGGACTTAGGAACAAATTGGAGTTATGAATGCAGTCTTGGAACAAAACTCATTCATATGTAGGGGAGTTACTATAATAAAAAGCATGCTTATACCACCCTTTCACCCCAAGAAAAGAATCACACTAAAAGACAAAAAGAATTTAAGAAACAGTAAGATAACAAACTAAAACCAACCTTGGAGTTTAATCCATCTATGAACTTCTTTTACTATCTGTACTCACTCCTTAGGTGATTTCATCCAGTTCAGCAGATTAAATACCATCTTTAGGTTCGTGCCTCCAAATCTTGTATATCTGGTCTAGATCACACCCTTGAATTTCAGGCAGCTATCCAACTAGCTCTTCATTCTCTTCACTTGGATATCTAATCAACACCTCAGACCTAATGTTCAAAACTGGCCTCCTGGGAGTTTCCATTGTTCCTCTTACAGCCTTTAGTTCTATTTTCCCAGAGGCTTAGGCCAAAATCTTATGGTCTCCCTTATCTTCTCTTTTTTTTTTCTTTCACACTCACATATGATCTGTCAGCACATCCTGTTGGTTGTACTTTCAAGATAGTTCCAGAATCTGGCCAATTCTCTCTACCTCCACTGCTGCCATCCATCTCTCACCAGAATCATGATCTCCCCATTTCTGTTCTTAGTTTCTCCTCATTTTCTTCTCAAAAGAGACACCAGAGTGATCGTGTCAAAATCTAAGTCAAATGCCTCATCACTGTTCAAAACTCTCCACGGGGTTTCCCACTTACTCAGTGTAAAAGCCAGAGTCCTCAAAAGGCCCTCCAAGGCTCATTGTGATCTGCTTCTCTCCCATGGCCTCTTTGACTTCACTTTCTGTTCACCTCATGCTAGTTGCCTCTGCTCTACCACACTACTCTCATTGTGATTTCTTAAACAACACGTCCTCACTTGAGGGCATTTGTGCTGTGCCTGGGTTCTTTTCTTAATAGCCACAAGGCTCACCCCAACTCTTCCTTTTGATCTCCCTTCAAGTGCCCCCTTCTCAGTGAGACCTCCTCTGGCCAGCATTGCAAGCCCTGCCTCCCACACGGAAATTCCCTAACCCCCCTCCCTACTTTGTTTTTCTAACCAGCACTTTAATTATTTTAATATCTTACACACTCCCCTCCCAATATAAGCTTCATAAGGGCAGATATTTTTGTCTATTTTGTTCAGTGCCACATCTCCAGTGCCTAACAGAGATGCTTGGCACATAGCTGATATACAACAAATATTTCTTAAATTAATGAATGAACGACCCATGGGATGATGGTGGTAACACAGGTAGAAAGCTGAGTAGAGGCAAAAGAGGGACTAAAGAAAGAAGCATGCTTGTTTAAGAACTGGAGAATGTAGCTGAGTTATTTCTCCCATCAAAAAACTAATAGATGGTGAAAATAAATTAATATTGGCCAATTTGTGTTGTTTCACATTCTCTACCAACCAGCCTCATTGAAAAACTGGCTCCTATCTTTAGAGACCAAATTTCTTTAGATTGGTCAGTTTCTGGCAGTCTTGCCACAGCTGAATTGCTCTCCCAGCTCCTGCTTCCAGCTGATGCATGAATGAGAGGGTGGGCTCTTCAATATCTGGACATGGGGGTACATTTTTCAATGTCTTTGAATTTACATAATAGAGAGTTAAATTGCTGAAGAAGATAAACACAATTATTGGAATCATCTACATTTGCAGGACTTTGAGCTAGAAATGATTTGAGAAAGATATAGTATATTCAGTGTTGAGGGATCTAACTTTTTCAGTAATTGGTTAAAGATGGAAACAAATAATTAGAAAATTAGATATTAGAAGTTACACTTTGTTTTATATTTCAGCAAGGACACTTGATAGGATTTTTAAACTTTGTTTTATAAAAATCAATTGATAGATGCAGTAAGGTCCAGCAAACATAAATATGACCTCCTATTTATATCTCTGAGGCTCAAGTGACAATGATGCAGAAGTGCCATATTCAGAATATAATTCACAGATAATTATGTTCCATATTTTTAAGGAATCTAGTACATAAATCCTTAAATGGAGCAGTTTAACCAACTTTTAAAAGAATGAACAGCTGAATGGAACTGTAATGATATAATGTAGAAACATAAAAATCGAAAGAGTATGGTCACCCTGTAAATTTTCTCCATTTCATATTTATGCTCTCTCTCCTCTATTTAGTGTATCATATATCAAATGATTCAGCTTCCTTGGAAACCCGTTTTTATAAGAATAGCCCCAGTGATACAGCCATGGTAAGTCTGGAGTAGGAATTTAAGGATACATGACAACCTATATACTCCAGATGGCCTTGTATGATTTCTTCAATCGTTATAAAATGCAAAGGAGCTCTATGGACATCGGTCAAATGGTGACATTTAAATGTTCACTAACCTAAGATTTTCTTGGGTGAAGAAGGCATATGGATAAATGTGCACATTTGGAAAACCACAGTGGAGTCCCAGCCTCTGCCACACAGGCCTATAAAATAGCCCGAATGGGCCAGGAATGATCAGATGAACCCCCACACAAAAGCAAATCATGCTGTACCTTGAACCAGTTCTTCATCTTGAGTGTCAAATTGGTCTTAGAAATAGCTTCCTAGCTGTTGATAACACTGGATTATTTAAATCGCCACTGAATTGCCCCCTTCAATTACTTTGCCATGATCAGTAAAAGGCTCACTACATTATGTAAGGTGGTGTCTAGACCTATTGTTCATGATGAGCTGTATGAAGCATTTAGTATTACCTTCTTAAAAGACACTTATTTCATACAGTTCTTATATATAATTTTTCAGATATTATTCTGTCTGTTGCTAATAACTACTTTAAGTGTACTTTGAAGTAACCATTACAGAATATTTCTATTTCTCACTCTATTACATGTTTTTGGCCTCCCTTAATCTCATTCAAGTATATTCTTTTATTAGAGAAATAAAAATTATTATTAGCTTATTTCACAGAGAAACTTTTTTCCTTCTTTATCTACAAAAATAATTCAGATGTGTAAAATGTCTACAATATACAAAGCAGTTGTATTTACAAAGCAGCCGTAAGGCAGGACATTTTTAAAGCCAAAGTATATCTTTGCATGGCATTAATGTTACTCAGAGGTGACTACAAAACAGAATTTTATTACTGTTAATGTAATATATTAAGAAATAGAATTTAAAAGTCATATACACTTTTTTTTTTTTTTTTTTTTTTTTTTTTTTTTGCGGTATGCGGGCCTCTCAGTGTTGTGGCCTCTCCCATTGCGGAGCACAGGCTCCGGACACGCAGGCTCAGCGGCCATGGCTCACGGGCCCAACCGCTCCGCGGCATGTGGGATCCTCCCGGACCGGGGCACGAATCCGCGTCCCCTGCATCGGCAGGCGGACTCTCAACCACTGCGCCACCAGGGAAGCCCATATACACTTTTTATTAAAAAAAAAAAAAACTAGTAAATCAAAGAAATTTTGTGTTTGTACAGCTGGTTCAGACTTAGCCCCAGAGTCCCAGGGTTATACATCCATAACCCAGGATCTTAAGACTTACATAGATAAAAACGGCGAGACACACCAAATATATTATTTATATGTTTTTAATCATTGTGACAACTGTGTGTGGTAGGTAGGGCAGAAGTTTAACAATCCCATGTTACAGAAAGGGAAGCTGAGGCTAAAAAGAATTCCATGATTTGCCAAAATGAATAATTATTGTTTTGAGACATGGTCCCAGGTCTTTAAACTACAAGTCTGCATCTTTTCCTGAATGTCATGCTCATTTTATTAATAATGGTGAAGGACAAAAAAGTATAAAGAAAAAAGTAGTAAAAACATAGACAAGAGTAGACAAACCCATCACATCAGAAGTTAACTTCCTCCCTCAATTCTAATATATACTTTCTCTGATTTGTAAAAAGTCTATTTAATAAATTTCTTAGTACAGCACTTTTACTATGGTTCATTTGCCAAAATGATCTAGTATGAATCACCCACAAGAAGTACCTATCCATCTATCTATCTATCTATCTATCTATCTTCTATCTACCTACCTACTCATCTAGTTACTTTTATGTCTACGATTAGTGAAGTACAAAAATAAAAAGCTAAAAGGAAATATTTCCTGACCACAATAATGATTACAATAAAATTGTTCTCTGCAAGACAGCCATGGCCTGGTGTGATCTGTATTGGATGCTGTAATATGAACTAAATGCAGTATATTAGCCAAAGGATCTCAACAGCATATGCAGCTGTTAATTGACAAAAATAAATTCAGCTGGTACATGAACTCATACCATGAACCTTTATATTCCAACAGTTTATGTGAAACTGAATGGGGCCCACATGGCATAACAATAAAACGGTTGTTAGAAAAATGGCCTCCTCTACCTCCACTTGATTTGTATATTTAAGTACTCCCATGGTTTCACACTTCATGCAAAGTCATTATTTAAAGGATGATCACTGAAGAAACAAAAAGAACAAAATTGTTGAGGAGTCCAATTATTTTGTAATGTCTTCAAATAAATAAATAAGTCAATCCAGTTCCATCCAATTTTAGAGAAGGAATTATTTAAAATGTGAGCTTTACGTTTGGTATTTCTTATAATAGAAATTTGTGAAACTGAAATTTCCAGAACTGGTGTTAGGGATTACTAAAGAATGACTTAAAATGAAATGTGTATTCAGTAAAATCTCTTTACATGGCATATATTGCATCTGTTTGACAGATTGGTTTATGCTACAGATACCATGTGTAACAGATATTATTTTTGCCCAGATACTAACTTTGACTCTTGCCTGTGGATCGGGAGGACTTTTTTTTCAATAAAAATGAAAAATATATAAAATAAATAATTTGGATTGTAAATGCATATTTACTAAATATGCATTCTGTCATTTAATTCTCACAGAATAACTATTAGATAAGTAATTTTATCTGCATTTCCTATTAAGAGTAAGTCAAGGTTTATAGCAATTAAGCAGCTAGCCCCAAATTGTGCATTAGAACTGGTAGTTGATCCCAGGCCTATGTAAATATTGCAAAACCAATGCTTTTAACCAATGCTTACCCTATTTGCCTCTAAATGAGTACAGGAATTAAAAAAAAAAAAAATCAACCCAAGTCGGGTTATCTTTTCATTTTCTAAGCTTAGAAAAACAACATAAAATCATGAAATCTTTAACTGGGTGTGACAGACAGACCCTGAGGTGACCCCAGTGATCTCTGCTATCTGGCATTCATGCCCTTCAAGATCCCTACCCCTTGAGTGTGAGTGGGACCTGTGACTTGTTTGTACCTGCTAGAATATGAGAAAGGGATGGAACTTTCTGTGATTATATCCCACTGTATAAGTCTTGCTAGCCAAATTGCTTCACAGCTTCTCCTCGCTAGCTTGATGAAGTAAAAAGCCCACCTGGCAAGAAATCACTGGTGTGTTTTAGGACCTGAGGGGAGCCTCAGATGAGAGCTGATAGCCAGTAAAATGTCAGGGCCTTCAGGCTTACAGCCACAAGGAAATAAATTCTGCCTGGATGTGCTTAAAAGAAGATACATTCCCAGCTGAGCCAGATGAAAACGCAGTTCAGACAACACCTTGATTGAAGCCCTGCTTCATCTTGAGCAGAGAAACCAGTCCTGTGCCAGGATGCCTGACCTACAGAGAATAAGAGGTAATAAATATGTGTTGTGTTACCCACTTTTATGGTAATTTCTTATGGAGAATATAAAACTAACGCAGGATGAGAAGCAGGATTGGCAGGGATATTTCAGAAAGTAAAATATCTCTATTTTAATTCACTTGCATCTGAACCATATCTGTGTGCACTACCCATCCTTAAGATACCGACGCTAGACTTCTGCAGTTACCTCAGTGATCTCGACCTTGAGGCCTAGAGAAAATCCCAAAACGCATAGTGCTCAGAGTTACCTCATGTCAAGTGGAGAGAAGTTTTGCTTTCTCTCAAGTTAAAGTATTTTTATTGTGCAAGTGAGAAATCATCTCCTGAGTCATTATTATTCAGCATCAAATATGTAATATTTGAGTTGAGATTTTGCTAACACACAAGGAAAAAAAATAACACTATTCTTTTATTTTTCTTGCTGCCCCTTGATTTTCTTGGGTGCCCTTTATAAAAAGTCAAAACATACCCAGGGAAAAATAACTGATTCTCAGAAACTTTGGAGTTATGTTGCTTAATTTCAATGACTATTAAATGTCAGGAAATTATCTGAAGGGAAAAGTGATGTTGATGTTAAATTCTAAATAGTGTTTGGAAGAAATTTAGATGTATTTACAAAGCGTTTCCTGATTTATTGTTTGTATGGTTTCTATCGCTACCATAAAGAATCACCACAGTCTTAGCCATTTAAACAACATAAATGTGTTTTCTCATAGTTCTACGGGTCAGAAATCTAGTGGGTTTGGCTGGTTTCTTTACATAGGGTCCCACAAAGCCAAAACCAAAAAGTGTCATCAGGGCTCTGCTTTTTTCTGGAGCTTCTTGGGGAGAATCCATTTCCAAATCCTTTTCGAATCCACCCACTGACAGAATTCAATTCCATGGCTTTGTGCTACTGAGGTCCCCATTTCCTTGCTGGCTGTTGACTCCAAGTGTAATAGGGAAGAAACTTTGTATTCTATTATAAGTTAATCACTAAAGGGATGTTGCCTATAAGCTTAAATTTTACATAACGATCCATCTCTGGGAACCTTGACTCCCAGGTAATGAAGGTTAAGCTAAAATACCTTTGGTTAACTCAGGAGCATCTCGACCAGGCCCACCTGTGTATGGCTGGGGAAAAGAATCAATTAACGCATCCCTTCCAGGAGTGCAGCCAGAAGCAGGACTTTAACCCCTCCCCCTTTAGTATAAAAGAAGGCTGAATGCCATCGCGGGGGAGATAGTCTTTTGAGAGCGCTGGTCTGCCATCTTCTCCATCTGCTGGCTCTCTGGATAAACTTGCTGTTCCTCGCCCCAAAATCTTGTTTCTCGAGTGATTGGCCCGTTTTGTGGTGAGCAGTATAAGCTTGGACTCCGTAACACTAGAGGTGAGTTCTTTTCTTGGCTTATGACCACTTTCCTCCCATCTTCAAAGGGGCTCAAGCTCTTCTCACATTTTAAATTTCTCTGCCTCACCTATCTGCTGCCCTTCTCTTCTGTTGCATCTCTCTGACAACAGCCAGAGAAATTTCGCTGCTTTTAAGGGTTCATGTGACTGGATTGAGCACATCCATGTAATCCAGGATGATCTCCCTACCTCAAGTACTGTAATCTTAATCATATCTGCAAAGTCCCTTATGCTATGTAACCATAACATATTCACAGGTTTCAGGGATCAGAGAGTGGGCACATTGGGGGGGCATTATTCTGCCTACCACACTATTCTTCAAGTAAGTTAAATTATAATTTAATGATAGACAGCTGCATAGAGCCATAAACATCTTTAAACTGGGAGAAATGGTATCTCAAAAGAGTTTTCTGTTGTGTAATTTTTGTGATCTTTGCTTGGAATTGATTCCATCACTTTCTTTTCCTGTCTGTATAGAGGCCCATTTGAAAGCCTCTCTGTAGTTATCAACTGTCATAACTTTTTGTTTTTAGTATCTAGCTATCTAATGATACATTCTTCTGTTTTTTTCTTTACTTCACTGACTCTTTAAAATTGTGATAAAATTTACATAACATATTAAATTAACCATTTTTTAGTGTACAGTTCAGTGGTATAAAGTACATACACAATGTTGTGTATCCATCACTGCTATCTATTTTCAGAAATTTGTTATCGTCTCAAATAGAAACTCTCTACCCATTAAGCAACAACTCCCTATTGCCCCCTCCTCCCAGCTCCTGGTAGCAATTTCTGTCCCTAAGAATTTGCCTTATTCTATATACCTCATATAAGTGGAATCATACAATAGTTTTTCTTCCGTAACTGGCTTATTTCAGTTAGCATAATGTTTTCAAGGTCTATCCATGTTGTAGCATGCATCAAAACGTCATTCCCTTTGATTGCTGAATAACATTCCATTGTATGTATATATCACATTTTGTTTATCCAGTCATCTGTTGATGGATACTTGGGTTGCTTCTGTCTTTTGGGTTTTGTGAATAATGGTACTATGAACATGAATGTACAAATATATCTTTGAGTCCCTACTTTTAATTCTTTCAGGTATATAACTAGAAGTGTAATTGTCAGATTATTAATTAAAACTATTTTTAATTTTTTGAGGACCCACCATATTATTTTCCATAGCAGATGCACCATTCTACATTCCTAGCAACAGGACACAAGGATTCCAATTCTTCCACATCCTTGCCAATACTTATTTTCTGGGTTTTTGTTGTTGTTGTTTTGTGTGTTTTTTCATACTAGCCATCCTACTGAGTGTGAGGTACAATCTTAATGTGGTTTTAATATGTGTTTCTCTAATTATTAGTGATGAGTATCTTTTCATTTGTTTATTGACCATTTGTATATCTTCTTTGGAGAAATATCTATCCAAGTCCTTTGTCCATTTTATAATTGAGTTGTTTTCTTCTGTTGGTAAGATGTAGGTGTTCTTTAGTCTCAATATTAAATCTATATTAGATATATGATTTGCAAAATTTTTCTCCCATTCTGTGGGTTGTCTTTTCACTCCTTTTATAGTCTCCTTTAATACACGAAAGTTTTTAATTTTAATGAAGTCCAATTTATATATTTTTTCTTTTGTTGCCTGTCATTTTGGTGTCATTTGAAAAATCATTGCCAAATTCAAGGTCATGAAGATTTTCCTTTTTTCTTTTTTTGCCAAAGAGTTTTATAGTATGAGCTCTTAAATTTAGGTCTTTGATCCATTTTAAATTCACTTACTTTTAAGCTTATCGTTTACTCTTTCATTTTTCAAGATTTCAGTTCGGATAGCAAAAAGTGTTGTTCACGTTTTTTTCATGGCTTGGCAGCAAAAAATATTTCCCCTTCTGTTTCAAATGAAAATCTAGGATATGAACAGTATTTAATTGCTTGATATTGTGTTTTATTCATTTTAATAAATGTAATAGAGAATCAAGATATAGATACTTTATAAACTACGGCCACTGACCTTTTTCTCATTATGTTTAAAAATGCATGCATGAAAATCTAAGGAGCCAAATTTTCTTCTGCTTGGTAAGAAAGTTGTTAAATTTGTGTACTTATTTTGTGTGATAAAGGATTTGGCTGGCTGTTACCCCAGTTCTGAGGAAATAACCTCCTAACCCTTCGAATTTCCCAAGTGGTGACTGTCTTTGTTATCCAGGGTGGGCCCCTGGACCACATTTGATAGGTTATGCTAACAAGGTGAATCGTGGTGGGCCCCTATATAGTTTATACTAATGAAATGACTCAAAATGGGGGCTGGCCATGCCAGAAAGACCAGTCGTGTAATTAGAGGGTTTGGGCTTTGACCCAGGTGATATCTGTCCTACCTCTGAGAAGGGTAAGGAGGATGGAGATTGAGTTCAATCACATAGCCAAATCTTTTTTTTTTTTTTCCGGTACGCGGGCCTCTCACCGTTGCGGCCCCTCCCATTGCGGAGCACAGGCTCTGGACACGCAAGCCCAGAGGCCATGGCTCACGGGCCCAGCCGCTTCGCGGCATGTGGGATCCTCCCAGACCGGGGCACGAACCCGCGTCCCCCGCACCAGCAGGCGGACTCCCAACCACTGCGCCACCAGGGAAGCCCAAGCCAAATCTTTTAATCAGTCATGCCCACAGAATGAAGACTAAATGAAAACTTTGGACACTGCAGCTTAGCTGAAGTACCCTGGTTGGCAATACTCTTTGAGTATTATCACACTTTGGTTCTGAGAAGGTAACACATCCCTGGAAAGTTTGCATTTGGAACTCTTCCCAACTTTGCCCTGTGTATCTCTCCTTTTGGCTCGTTCTAGTTTGTATACTGTCGTTGTAATAAAACTAATTCTAAGACTGGGGCTTTTAGTAAGTTTGTTAAAAAAAAAAAAAGACTCCATGATAAATCTGAAGGAAGGTTAATGGAAATAAAGGACAATTAATGGAAGAGAGGAGATGAAGTCAAGGGTTCAGTTTACATCAATTGTAATTCATCATGTGCTGAATATGAGAAAGAAAGGTTACTCTGGGCTTGAGGTATCTGAGAGAACTTCTTGGAGGTGTCAAGTCTTGTTCAGGACCTTGAAGTTAGAGCAAAGTGAATGAGAGAGAAGAAGTGAGTTTTCCAGGCAGGGAAACAATGTGAGCACAGGCACACAAACTGCTCATCAATTTTAAGAGAAACTTCACGATGTGAAGATCTAGAGGTACAAATTGAAACTGAGAAATGGTTTTACTTTTTTCCTAGAATTTATCTCCTAAGTTAAGTGATAAAAGTCTGATAGCCAATAGAATGGACTAGGCATACGCTATGTTTTTCTTATTTTATTAGTATATACAAGACTGAGTATTAAAAAGAGATCATATGCCACAAGTATGCCACTTAAGCTTACCACATGGAACTAGGATACTTAGGGTTTTTTAATTTTCTTTATTTTAAATTTTAAGCTAATTTTTTACTTACTATAAAAATGTATGCGTGGGCTTCCCTGGTGGCGCAGTGGTTGAGAGTCCGCCTGCCGATGCAGGGGACACAGGTTTGTGCCCCGGTCCGGGAAGATCCCACATGCCGCGGAGCGGCTAGGCCCGTGAGCCATGGCCGCTGAGCCTGCGCGTCCAGAGCCTGTGCTCCGCAACGGGAGAGGCCACAGCGGTGAGAGGCCTGCATACCACACATACACACACACACACAAAAAGTACATGTATGGCATAAAAGCTAATTTTATTAAAGATAATATAAAGAGGCAAAATAAGATCATCCATACTACCATCTAGAGATAATAGTCATTATAGATAACTTTATATATTTTTTACATAGATATCCTTTTGGTCTATGCATTTTTTTACATAATTGGGATATTATAAATAGAGACAAAGAATTCTACTTTAATTGTATAAATTCATAAGCAGTTTTCCATGTCTTTATAAAAAAACATTTTGAAGGACTGAAAAACATACTCTAATATAGTTAGCCACTTGCCTTTTAAATATTTCATTTGTGTTCATTTTCACAATTCCAAATATTTATGTACATAAATCATATACATTGCAGATTATTACCTTAAATATCTAGGCATTATATTACGGATACAGTGGGTAGGACTGAGATACCTTAATTTGGCAACCAACTTCTTTATCAAACTTGCAAAATATTTGTTTTATACAATTTAATGAATAACCAAGAATCAAACCAATACCCTCATATACACAAAGAGAAGACTACTTTTCTCCTCTTGGAGTCTCTTTGATACTGTTTTGGAAGAATGAGCTTGTGGGAAATTATTTTGTGAAAGCATTTTGTTTGTTCAGCTGAGCTAAAGGAAAAGAAATAGTTATACCACATACCTGGAACAGTGATGTACATCCACTATAACCATGTAACTAAAATAAAATACGATTTATAACGGCATTTAGAACAAGCACATTCTATCAAGGAGCATCCAGGGAAGAACGCTTGCCAGGAATCTGAGTCTGCCTGTACCTCCCAAACCCACAGCTGAAACTAAGAAAGAGCTTCCTTTTGTTCAATGTAAATCCTATGACAAAATGTAGTATGCACTCCTAGATAGGTAGGAAAGTACGTATATAATTTTCCCCTTGACTAGACAAAGGTGCCCAGTTTTTAGGCAATATCAGTCTAGATACTGCTGTGAAGATATTTTTTAGGTGTGATTAATATTTAAATCAGTACACTTTGAGTAAAGCAGATTACCCTCCTTAATGTGGATGGGTCTCATCCAGTCAATTGAAGACTTTAAGAGAAAAGACTGGGATCCTTGAAAAGGAAGGCTTTCTCCGTCTACATGTTCTTCAGGCTCAAGTCTGCAACATCCAATCTTGCTGGGATATAGGTATATATCTATATCTCTATACATTAATCCTATGTGTTCTTTTCATTTTATATATATGTGTGTGTATGTATATATATATGTGTGTGTATATATATATAGAGAGAGAGAGAGAGAAAGAAGATAAGATAGGAGATAAATCTATGTTTATCCATTTGGTTCTTTTTCTCTGGGGAACCCTGACTAATTAGTTAAATAGGTGAATGGATATGGATGGAGAAAGGGAGAGATGGCCAGATAGCCAGATAGATAGAGGTGTTGCTCCCAAGTGATATGACAGTGTGCATTGAAAGTGCATTGGAATAATAGTCAAAAGACTGGGGTTTGAGTTTTGGTTCTACCGTTTATAAGTTGTGTGGCCACAGAGAAGTCATTTAACCTCTCTGAGTTACAGTTTCCTTATCTATAAAATAATATCAATAGTCTCTTTGCCCATCTTGCCAGGCTGTTATGATTAATGATAAAAATAACATGGATAATGGCTGCTAATATTTACTGAGTCCTAACTATGAGCCATGCAGTGGTAGTCACTTTGCATACATTATCTCATTTAATCCTCAACAAAAAACTTCAGTGTAGATACAATTGTTATCTTAACCTCATAGACAAAATCTCATCTCAAATGTTATTTCCTCAGAGACCTTCTTGATTATCCTACCTAAAGTAGCACCCCCTTTATGCAACTTTCACTCATCTCCCTGTTTAATATCTTAAGAGCACTAATCACAATCCAAGATTTTCTCGCTTAAATGACTTTTTTACTATTAACTTGGCAGAGAGTAGGCTCTCATTTAATACTTAAAATGAATGAGTAAATGAATGAAAAGTTTGGGGGGAGATGTGAGCATATATTATAATTCAACATATGTAACCATTAAAAATTTAGAAGTAAGAGCTCTAGAGACGGACATTATTGCAGTTTACACTATTGCACAAGTGACAGGGCCTCAAAGAAGCCCGAAATACAAAGCCTCTTCCTGGTTCTTACCTCCACTGTCCTGTAGAACCTGAGGGTGGGGAAGCTTGTCTAAGGAGGGAGATGCACTCCAGAATGGTACTTTTTCCTTGCAGCACTTACTCTGGAGAAGATATTTAGTGCATGCTGCTGATTTTTGCCCTCCTCTATCATAACCGCCCTTGTACTGTAATCTAGTCCTTCAGTAATACAGTCCTTTAGCCCTGCTGTCTTGGTGTTATGGTCTTGGTTTTATTTGAAGGACCTAGATGACCAAGGAGGACAACCTCCGCCTCTCCACTAACTCCCATGCTCAGCAGGCTGTACCCAAGAGAGGAGGAGTTCTAGAAGGTGGTCAGTGTTACTGTGAGTAGGGGATCCCAGAGATGCTGGGACATGTGCAAATCAAAAGCAACCAAGGACCAGCATCTACATTTCCCCACCATAGTCTAGGCTGAGCCAACCTACAAACAAGACAAAGCAAGGGCTTTTTTTCTTTACAATGTGTATTACAAAGCTTATTTTCAATGAATATATTTGAATAATAATGAGAAGAAATGGTATTTCAGAATATGATAGATGAATACCTGTATTTGGCAAGGCATTCTCTTCCCATAGGCCTAATTAGGTTATAATTTCAAAAGATTCATGTGACTCTCTGATGGTGCCTCTACTATATTTTCATGCTTCATTTCTTACCCCACCCCCACCGAAGTGGTGTTGCAAATGGTCCAGCAGCTGTTATAACCAGGCATTGCATTTTCCTTCTACTTATAATTTTGTAGAAATTCTGATAGAGTCACTCTTATCTTTAAATGTAAAGTCAAAGTAAAAATATTACTTTCCCATCTTCCACATTTAATGCTTTCAGAGCCAAGCTGTGGGTGAAGGGCACTTTCTGTTTGGCTGGTATTTGGTGTCTTCTGGGTTGAATTTTGAGATCTCATCAGCAAAATCAGCATTACCTGGTAGACTGGTGGTTCTCTTCATTGGGAAATTGTGCCTTAGAGTTGTGTGAAATATTAGTGACATGGTTCAGACCTTCAGGCCGCAGGAGACAAACTGGGCTCAGATTGATGTGACACATGCCCACACTTCAGTGTTAGAGGGCAGCTGTGAGCAGTTGGTCTCAGGGAGCTCAGTTATATTTTTTATGACAATTAATAATTTCATCAGCTCTTCTTCCTAAACACATTCATAACCAGAATCCCCGAATCCTTCCCTTTTCTGTTATTTGTATTATATTTGCATTGTTTCTTTTGCCATTTCTTTTATCTCCTGAACCCTTATTTTCATTTTTGAACAGATTATTCACATAAAGTGAACTTTGTTTTATGCATAGTTGACTTGGCATACTGTATTTTTACAAGAGTGTAACAAATGTGGAAGCTGCCACAAAGTGCATGGTTTCCCATAGGGCTTAATTATATATTTCCTTTTATAAGACAAGATAAGCCACTGAAGTAAAAATTTTCACAGCATAACAGTGAGAACAGTAGCCATCTAATTAAATCTTTCCCTAGGTGACAGATATCAGGTGAAAACATGGAGGTGGGCTCCAGATAACATCAAGTCCACTCTTCCTCTAATTTTCATTTATCTTACTTTAAACAAAGAAGGAAGAGGGAGCACTTATTTGTGGAAGTTTAAAGAAAGCTGTAAAACTGGCCACCAGTGACAAGTGAAATGTGCTCCATAGAATGAAGTAGAATGTACAGAAACAGCAAGTGACTGCTGTCCCAATATTCCCTTCAAATATGTAAATAAATAGACTGAAACAAGGCAAAAATAATATATACATACCCTCCTCTGTACTGAAGGAAAATGTTTATAAATCAGGATCATCCTGGGAAAATATGCTTATAAAAATGGACCATACCCACACTGTTTTCAGGAAATCAAGTCAGGGTATATCTTCAGTCTCCCTTAAGATATATCCTGCCCGTGACCCGTTATTAACCACTTCACTGCTACCACCTTAAATGGAAATACTGTGAACTCACACCTCAGTTACATCAGTGGCCTAATTTCCTTGCTTCTACCCCTTACCCTTTATAGTGTTTTACCAAACCAGCACTTATCGTGACCCTTTTAAAAGAGAAGTTAAATCTTATCCATCTTCAAATTGGCAGTCCTATCACTCAGGCTCTTAGCCTTATAATGGCCTAAAAAGCCTTACTGGACATAGAACTTGGTGTTCTGATGACCTATTGCTGTGTAACGAGTCACCCCACAGTGATCATTTTATGATTCTCTCTCATGGTTCTGGGGTTGATTGAGCTCAGCTAGGGGGTTCTTTCTCAGGTTCTTTCATGGTGGTAGGGGCTGGAATCATCTGACAGGCTTCACCAGTTACGAGACTGACAACTAATCCTGGCTGTAGGTGGTCGTGCCCTGTTAGCTGGGATCTACATGTAGCCCCTCCACGTGGCCTGCACATCTCACAGTTCTAAGAGCAAGCAATCCAAGGAACAGTAAGCAGAAGTTACCAGTTTCATAAGGTCTGGGCCTAGAAACTGGCACAGCATAACTTCAACCACATTGCCAGTCAGTCACCCACCTCCATTCAAGGGGGAGAGACCTATAAGCTCCACCTGTCAATTAGGGAAGTGTCAAAGAATCTGGGAATTAGGTTTCGAAACCACTATAGTTGGCTACCTCTCAGAGCTTATCCCTGTACCTCTTCTCTTTGCTCACTCAATTCTAACCATACTCACTCCCTTCTGGTCCTTAAACACACCATCCAGGCCCCTTCCTTGAGGCCTTTGCACTACTGCACCCCCTTCCCCCCACCTCCTGCCATGACCACACACAGATTGTCTACACTCCATAGTGTTCCTGAAAGCTTTCTCTAAAATATCCCCTTTGAAACTCTGCTATTTTTTATACTAGGATATTTGTTTCTTAAAGAAGCTTCATCTTACTCTTCCTTTGGTATGCTTAATCAGCAAAGTCATTACTGAACATAGAGTGGGTTGAAGGGTGATTAATAATTGATATTTATAAGAATGACTTAAAGAGTACAAAAAAAACCTTGACTCATCAAAAAATTATGTTTGGTATGATGTAGATAGTAAAGCAAAGGATTAACAGTTTAATTTTAATAAGATTTTCAATTATGAATATTGAAATGAGAAAATTCTGGTTAATTTAGGGTTAACCAGAAAATGATTTAAAATACTTCTTTTCTTAGATCTCTTTTAGTTCAAGTTTCCACTGAAATATGTAATGCTGTATCATAATAGATGAAAATTGTATCTTGTGTTTATCTTATTTATACCTGAGTATTCAAGGTGTTTTTTTGCTGGAAAGTGATGTGAGAGTTTGTTCAAAGATACATTTTATCTTTGCTATCTTAGGAACGGACAATAAAAAACATTACAAATGGATGAACATTTTCAGGCTTTTAACAAGTGAGAAATACATGCTTGGTGAAGAAGTATCAATATAAAACATAGAGTAACACAGTGTTACAAAAACATCCTTTGATGAAGGGCTAAAGCATAATTATCCTATGTCATTCCTCATGTCCAATTAACCGCCAAGTGCTATCTGTTCAATCTCTCGAATCTGTCCTATTCTCTCCACCAGGGCACCAGCACCTTGAATTATGGCATCATCATTTCGCAGTCCACTATGGTAACAATTTCCTAAATGGTTTCCATGACTCCTATCTTGCCCCCTTAAGTTCACTTTTCACATTGTCACCAGGGTAATATTTCTTAAACCTGAATTATGTAGTGACACAGTTTCTTTCTTAAAACCCTTCAATAGCTCTCTGTTGGCCTAAGGGAAAGGAAAATTTAAACTCTTCATTGTGACATGTAGGCCCTTTTATGGCTTTGCTCCTCCCACAGTAGCCACTCAAAATCTACTCCTTCTGAAGCACTATCGGTTCCCTGAAAGAGTCATGTTTTTCTTACCTTCAAGCCTTTGCATTTGTTATTCTTTCTGTCAAGACACATCTCACTCTCCTTTCTTTCCTTTGGGAACATGTAAAAGTGTTAGCACCTGCCCATTATCTAGTCCTCTCTGTACACATGAATTAGGAGTAGTGGATACAGAAAATTAGAATTCAGATGCTTCCAGGCAAAGTAGGACCAAGACCAGGAAGGACTGATCAGCACAAGTGGGCACACACCGTACCCAGTTTAAAAGAAGGTCCAACAGTATATTGCAACGGACATGAGCCTTGGCTAGGCTGAGGCTGGATACACACCCCTTGCTCTCCAGTGGGAACAAATGAACGTGTTGTCTCTGGCTTATTGCTAATAAAGAAGGCCAGCTGTCCTTGGGGCCAATAGGAAATTCTTCTGGCTACACTGGATTTGGTGCTTGTGACTTGGGACCTTATAGCAAGAACTACTGGATCGCAGTCAAATCTTAGGATTAATATTTGCCTGCTCCTGGAAGACTTTCCTCACTTCCCCTGGCCTTTCCTTCCCAGGCTAGGTTAATGCCCTCTGATGTGCCTGTGACAGCCTGTGCTTATCTCCGTAGAAGCACACTGTCATTTGTGCTTTGTAAAAAACAATGTTTTTTTACTTCCTCCACCTATCTGTATGTTCTTTAAAGAAAAGAACTATAAATAATTCCCCATCACCTAGCACTGTGCCCGAGACATAGTAGACTCTGAATTAATAAAGTGAGTGATGTCCTGTGACTTTGAGGGACACCAAAGTCTGAGACTATCACTACTGTATATTTACCTTCAAATTCTAGGGTGGAAGAAAAGAGGTAGAGGACAAGACTTCCCTGGATAAGATGTCTTAGCTTACTTGGTGAGAACCTGTGGTTCTAAAATAAAACAGCATTATGTTCTAGCATAGTGGTCAGAGTCTACGTTCTTGCATTCATCCCAGTCTCAAAGGAAAAATGATGAATATTTCATCACTAAGCATGACGTTGGCTGTAGGTTTTTCAGAGATGCCCTAAATCAGGCTGAGGAAGTTTCCTTTTATTTCTCACTTGCAGCAAGTTCTATCAAAATGAGTGCTAAATTTTAATCAAATGCCCATACTGATTCTATTGAGGTTAATTTATGATACTTTCTTCATAATATGGTAATTAACTTGGTAAAAATGTTAGTGCTGAACAAACAGCATTTCTGAGAAACTTTTCTTGATCATGATGGATTAGCCTTTTTATGTATTATATGATTTGATGCACTATATCCTGTTATGGATTTTTGTGTCTATGTTCATAAGTTTCAGATTTGATAAGTTTTATTGACATTGATTCGAGTTCACTAAATCTTTCTCCATCTGTGCCCAGACTACATTAGCTCATCAGATAAATTCTTTTTTATGATTCAGATCATATATTTGTATCCCTAGGAATCCCTTTTGGTTCTTTCTATAGTTTCCATCTCTCTCCCGTTGTTCCCTTAAGTTGCTAATCTTTCCTCTGGAACACTTAACATTATTTCTCATAGTTATTTTTAAGTCTCTGTCTGAAAATTCCAACATCTGGGCCATCTCTGAGTCTGATTTTATTGATGCTTTTCTCTTTTGACTATATATATATATATATATTTTTTTTTACTTTATCTTATAATAAAAACACATGATGTGTTTTATCACATGATAGTAACTGTATAAACAACAACAAAAGTATGACATTAAATATTTTTTGCCACTTAGAAAAGTTTGTGTGTTGGGAAAGGCAGTCTCATGTTTACAGGCTTTTGACTCCCACTCGGCCTCATAAGAATGGACCTTGGGCCTGGAGCACTTCCTTACCAAAAGAAAGGGAACCTCCTATACTGTTGGTGGGAATGTACTGTGGAAAACAGTATGGAGATTTTTCAAACTAAAAAAAGAACTACCATATGATCCAGCAATTCCACTCCTGGGTATATGTCTGAAAAAAAACGCAAACACTAATTCGAAAACATACATGCACCCCAGTTTTCATAGCAGCGTTAGTTACAATAGCCAAGATTTGGAAGCAACCTAAGTGTCCATCAACAGACGAATGGATAAAGAAGATGTGGTATATATGCACGATGGCATGCTACTCAGCCATAAAAGAACAAAATTTTGCCATTTGCAGCAACATGGATGGACTTGGAGGGCATTATGCTAAGTGAAATAAGTCAGACAGAGAAAGACAAATACTGTATGTGATGACTTGTATTTTTTAGATTCCACATATAATAAACTAGTGAATAAAACAAAAAAGCAGACTCACAGTTATAGAGAACAAACTAGTGGTTACCAGTCGGGAGAGGGAAGGGAGAAGGGGCAATATAGGGGTAGAGGATTTTAAAAAGGGTTATTGTGGGAATTATATGAAATCATGTGTGTGAAACTTTCGAAAACTGTAAAGCACTATAGAACTTAAGGAATCTTTTGTTCGTTTTTTTTTAAAGTTTAAAAAAAATACTTTAAAAAAGCTCACACAGCCTATGCCACACTTATCACCTTGTGTGGAAATACCTTTCCCTGTTTCATGTTCAGTGGGTTCTCTGTGGTTCTCCTTAAATGTGTGTGCTATAGAGCACTTGATCAACCCTACCATTATGTCTGTCCTTCACAGGGATGGCACGGGGTGTTTCCACTGCAGCACGGGAGGGCTGCACATAGGAGAACTGCCCTGCATCGGCTGCTGAGAGAGAGACCTGCAGGCCGTGGGGAACTGACACCCACTACAGAAGCTGATCTCACTCTGTCCCTTCTCTATGTAAGTAAAGCATTGTTTCATCCAGTGCTTGATGCATTGTTTTCCTTGGAAACTCCAATACCAAGATTCAATGGGCAGAGGTGTCTGGACTCCTATTTCTGGTGCTTGGCACAGTGATGATCTTTGCTACTCTCCGTGTAGTTGAGGAGTCTTCCCTTGGAAATGGGAACCAGTATACAGTGTTCTTCTGAATGTTATGCCTCTTATTCTCTCAAGCTGTTGGTATAGGGGTCTGAGTTAATGTCGTCTGTATTTTATTTTGGTCTGAGTTTTGTTGTACTTCTAGTTAGATTCAGTTCACCACTGGTTTCCATTATTTGAGGGCAGGATCGTAATCTTCCCTTTAGAAGCTGAGAGGCTAGAAGTGCATGGCACTGTTTCTGAAAACAGCATTATGATTTGGGATCACAAGATCTTTGGAGGATGCAATACATTTTTAATATCTTTACTGTAGAATAGATTTGTATTCTTTAAGTGGACTTTTGGTATTTTAAAACGAATTAAACATCTTTGAATCAATCTGGTTAAACAAACTTTGTGTGACCAAAGGGTAAAATATTATTATGGGTACAGTAAGATAGTGTGGCCACAAGGGGAAGGTGCTGATTTCTTGGGGTGTCTTATGCTCTGTCCCAAAGCAAAGTTCATAGCAGATTTCAAGCAATGACAGTCTCTTTGGACTAGATGTACTACTCAAGGCACTACTTTCAAAAGGGCAATGTGTCTGAGTCAGTAATTCTAACCTAGTGCTTCTCGGAATGTAGTGTGCATACAAATCACCTGGAGATCTTATTAAAATATAGGTTCTAATTCACTAGATCTGACCTAAAGCCTGAGATTCATCATTTCTACTCAGCTCCCAAGCGATGCCAACCCTTGGATCACACCTTGAGTGGCAAAGGTTGTGTCTCTGGTCCCGAAGTCAAAATGCCTGACTTCCCACTTATGGTAGCCAGCTTCCAACATGGCCTTCAGTGATCTATGCCTCCTGGTATCAAACACTGTAGGTCCCCTCCTTTGTCTGTGTGACCAATTACATATGACAGAATAGACGCTATCTCACTTCTGAGATTAGATTACCAAAGGCACTGTGGCTTCTGTCTTGGTTTCTCTTTTTCCATCTCATATCCCTCACTTTGGTGGATGCTAACTGTCGTATCACAAACATCCCTCTGGGGAGGCTGACCTGGTGAGGAACTTAGGCCTAAAGCCAACTAACACTGCAGAACTAAGTGAGATTCCAAGTGGATCCTCCAACCCTATTTAAGCCATCAGATGACTATAACCTCAGACACCAGTTTGACTAAAACCTCATAAGAGACCCTGAGCTAGAACACCCCAACTAAACTTCTTCTGGATTCCTGACCCTCAGAAACTGTTAAATAATAAAGGTTTATTATTTTAATTGGAGTAATTTCTTATGGAGCAACAGAAAACTACTATAAGTTGCTTAACTCCTCTATTTTAAACATAGTGATGTCAGTAGATTTTAGTGACACTAGATCAGAACTTTTTACTTTGGGTGCTTTAGTGGATTAAATTGTGTCACCTCCCTACCTACAACCATATATTTAATTCCTAACCCTGGATACCTTGAATGTTACCTTATTTGGAAATAGGATTTTTGCAGATGTAATCAAGTTAAGATGAGATCATTCTGGATAGGTTGGGCCCTAAATCCAGTGATTGGTATCCTTATAAGGAGAGATATAGAGACACAGACACAAAGGGAAGAAGACCACGTGACAACAGAATCAGAGAATGGAGCAATGCAGCTGCAAGCCAAGGGATGATAGACTGCCAGCCACCCCCAGAAGCTAGGAAGAGGCAAGGCAGGATTCTTCCTCTTCAGGGCTTTCAGAGAGAGTATGGCTCTGCTGACACCTTGATTTTAGACTTCCAGCCTCCTGAACTGTGATAGAATACATTTAAGTTGCATTAAGCAGCCCAGTTTATGATAATTTTTTATGGCAACTCCAGGAAACTAATACAAGTGCCCATCAGAATGATCTTTTACACATCTAAAAATATACATGCCATGTTCTCATTCTTACTCATCCAGTGAGTAAGCATCTCAAATTCTTATTCGTACATACCTGGCGCTCAAGTATATATGCTTTCGTGCCAAAGCTTATTATAATGCATACTCAAGCTTGCAAATCACTGGACTCGATGATTTTGAAGCCCTAACTTTAAAATTCAGTGACTTCAAGTCCTAGTGAACTATTCTAAAAGGAAAAAGGTAATGTATTCATGTATAACCTGCTTTGATTATTCATGCAAACACATGAAAGCCATTTGCAATTGTTTGCAGGGATACACATATAAACCTAATTAACTCTTTTGTATGATAGACATTCTAGGTATTGGGTTGTTGACGTTAAATTGTTTGGGAGTTAATACCAGTTTTAAAGATAACTACATTTAAATGTTTAAAAATTTATAATTATCCCAAACAAGAACAGCATATGGGTTTGCTCCTGTAAGTGCTCCACAAAGAATAACTGCCTGTATGGTGCTGCTTTTTTGATTTGTGTGATAAAGTGGAAAACTATCAGGATCTGGCTCTTCAGTGTCTGCTAAAATAATTAGTGAAAAAATTGAACAGATGCTGGATATAAATAAATTTCATAAACTCAGATATTTAGAGATCTATGAATTCTGGGCACCACTTGTAGAGATATATTTATGATGGCCTCAATGAAACAGTTATTTTGTACTTTTCCAGGTCAGTGCAGTGAGGTGAATCTCTCTTCCAAAAAACACCACGGCAACATGGAGCCAGAATGTCATAGTTTTTATCTGACAGTAGGAGGGTAAACAAGCTCTGATTCCTATACAGCCAAAGCCCCAGCAGTCATAAATTACTTCCAGCATAATACTGCTCTTCTTTTTCTGTTCTCTACTGGCAGTACCAAAGCATAGGAAGCAAAATTTCCCTACTAAAAATAGAGATTCTAAAATGTGTTTCTGTGACTTATAAAAGAAGAGGTGACACGAATAGGACCACACAGATTTCAATACACTTGGTGAGGGCTTGGTGAGAAAGGCTGCCACTTCCACTGCATCATCAAACTTACCGAAGAGGAGGATTAAGCCAATGGCAAGTGCCATTCTTGGGAAATTGAATTTAGGACTGCTATCACTGCCACACTCAGAGTAATGATGGTAAAATAAGATGAGCACACACAGAAAAGCTGAAATGTATAAGAGTGTTTCTAACAACAGATACTTACCAGAGGGCAACTTTGGATTTATGATGATTTCTGCATATTCAGGCAGAAGGAGCCAGCATGAGGCCGAAGATGTGATTCACATGTGGGCTTCAATTAAGGCTATCAAAGAGCAACAAGGGAACAAAATACAGAGGTAGGAAGGTAATTAGAACTTACTCTTAACATTTCTTAATTGCCAACCTTTATCAGCAGCAGATGGTAAGTGAGCAGGAATTGGGGGGAATAGCCACCTTTTTGACATTACTTCTAATTAAGAAGGCTTTCTCAGTTATCAGAACAAACTTTGAAATCATTGTATTTTTCCCAGGTCAATATTAACTCAGAAGGTATAATGAATTCTGTTCCCCTTCTGTCTATCATTTCTCTAGCTGCTTCCATCTGTCTTAAGGTGAAAAGATGAACTTTCCAAGGATTCTAGTCCAGGTTGCATACTCAGGGCCCCCAATGACTCATGAGTGTTACTTCTCATTGGATAACTTTTAGGGGAGAGCCATCTTAATGGCATCATTGATATCTGGGAGAGTGTAAAATGGGCTCTAATAGACCACCATTATGTGACAGCATGGGAATTTGATACAAAACAACAATGAAACAAAACATTGCTACCTAGCACCAAGCTTGAATGCAATACTGTTTTGGAAGAAGAAACCATCCCAGGCCAATACAAGGCCAATGCATATCAGCTGAAGACATTTGTATACCTCTTCAAAAATGCTATTCTTGGCAGACTCCAGGTTAAGACAATAATTCTGCCTAAAGGCCCTTTTCTTCAACATCTCTGATAGGCATATCTGTTAAACGCCTCTGATAAATGCACCTGATACAACATGACCACTTTGACAGCTTCTCTTTGTATAGAACATTAGTCACGTACTCTACGGCAGTGATTCTCAAAGTGTGGTCCTCAAACCAATAGCATCAGCATCACCTGGGAAGTTATTAATAATGCAGATACTCAGGCCTCGTCCCAGATCCACTGAATTAGAAACTCTGGGGGTAAAGCTCAGATCTGTGTTAAAAAGCCTCCATTGTGTCTGATGGAAACTAAAGTTTGAAGCTATGATAGGAATAGACACCAGTTACTGGGTGATACCGGTATACCACACTAGATTCAGTGTTAATCATTTAATTGTAAACATTTTGTCAGTCATCACAATAACCATGTGAATCAAGTTTTATCATTACTCACGTTGTATAGGTCAAGAAGCCAAGGCTTATCAATGTAAAGTAACTTGACCAAAGTTGTGGAACTAACAAGTGGGAGATAGATTTCTAAGCACATTCTGACCAGTCTAAAGCTCATACTCTGAACCACTGAAGACTATCCTAGCAGAAATGGGACAGACAGAGACTTCTCTAGTGCTGTGCAAAGATGCACTATAGGCACAACAGAAAAGTCAACTGTAGGCCCCAAATAGAAAAGGCTACATAAAACTTTTCAGAAAAACAAGGATCTGGGGATCAGTAATTGACCCAATGGTGAGAAAAAAATGACCTCTCTTATGGACATAAAAACTCCTGTATTGTGGAATACAATCACTTTACCCCCATTTAATGCATGATTTAAGGTTATGTTAATAAGTATTTTCCAAAATTTCAATTGGGAAGCAACTAATCTGAAAGCTAAATAAGTTATAGTTTTGGAAATTGTGACAGATACTCCATTTTCATTCCATCTAATAACCATAGGAAGGTTATATGTAGTTTAGCTTCATTC
The DNA here is from genome assembly GCF_008692025.1 of Phocoena sinus. Taxonomy (NCBI): domain Eukaryota; kingdom Metazoa; phylum Chordata; class Mammalia; order Artiodactyla; family Phocoenidae; genus Phocoena; species Phocoena sinus. The sequence continues at coordinate 123,889,676 of NC_045767.1, read as the reverse complement.
AGGACAATCTTTAACACATTGTGTTTCAGTGTTAATCATTTAATTAAAAAAAAGTTCATGAAAGTATGTAAAAACCAATTCAGTATTTGTTTTTTGGGATTTGTGTCAAGGATACGTTGAGTATATTATTCAGTGCCCCTCTAAGGACCCACATTAAACAAGACTTTTATGACTTTTCCATGAAGATGATTCATGGTGAGTCATTACATCTGCAAGACTTTAGTGAGTCTTCCAGAAAACATTGTTCCGCTGTTGAGCAGGTCTACAAGTTCTAGATTACACCTACTTATACGTAGGTCTTCGTTGTACATCCCAGAGCCTTCAGCATACTGACGTGCTTTGTGAATTTCCAAAGTTATAACGTGTGTAAAGTTCCCCGATTCATTAAGCCATGGAATCCTTTTTTGGATGATTATTCTGAGAGACTACAGTTCTCTGGGATAAGTGCAAAGATACCTTTTTGTAATTAAATACCAAGAGGAATGTCTTCCCTAAGGTATCATTACGCTCCATTTTTGCCCTACATTCGGCAACTCAATCAAGTCAGATATTCAGTTGTGCAAAGTGATAGCATAATGTAGAGGAAAAAGCATTAACTCCAAAGCCTGTCTACCAGGATTCAAATTCCAGTTCCACCGCTCCTTGGTTGTGTGACTCTAACAAGTACATAAACTTCCTGTGTCTCAGTTCCCTCAGCTGGAAAATCTTATTATTATTTTTTTAATAAGAGTAACCTCTTTGGCCTTTTTGTAAAGGTTAAAATTTGCAAAGGACTTAGAAGAGTAACTGGCATACGATTAAAACTACCTAAGCATTTGTTAACTAGCAACTAAACTAGCTTTCTCACGGTAATATTGTTGCTTCCAGCTCCCACTTGTCAGCATCTATTACTCTTTTATTAATTTTAAGGTACCTAAGTCACTTGTGGGAGGCATACTTTTTGGAATTATATAAATCATATAATGGCATGTTTCAAAATGAAGCAGATGGAATTAAAAAAAACAAGCTTTCAAAATAAACCTGATCAGCCAGTGTTTCTAAGAACAGTTCAGGGAAATAAATGCTATGTCAGTTTATTGCAAATATAGTTAATGAGGACTTTCCAGAGGATTTCATTGGTCATTGGTAGGGGCCAGCTTTGTGACACTGCTCCAAAGTTAGTATCATCTAACTCCTTTTGCTCTGACCTTAGTGAATTTCACAAGAAAACTTTCCTACTGGGATAAATAGCTATTGTGGGACTATTCTATTCCTCTTAAAATTATTTTAGTTTATCTTTTGGTTCTTTTCTGATTTGGGGTGGTGTACTTTAATTTACCAGGGTTTGGACACCTTGAGCGAACTGATAGAAGTGTGCTTTTACACTGACAAAGGTAAGAAGTAGAAAAAGTTGCAGAGGAAGCTGAAACAGAAGCAGTGCCCGTGACTGGGACACATGGTCTTGCTTAGACTAGCAAGTCAGCTCTGCTTTCATTCCAAGGGCTACAGGGGGCTGTGCTGTCAGAGGGCTGTGCTCCACAAGTAGATCTGGTGATGAAGGCACGTTATTTGAAGAAATGGAGAAAAAGTGTTTGCAATCTGACAAGAGTACAGTTGTGAGACAATAATTAAATCAAGATGGAGACTAGGTTTGGAACCTGCCAGTGTTAATGAAGATTTATTCACTAGTGACATTTGACCAGATCTACTGGGTGGATTCTTAGATTTCATTAGTTGAAGACATAAAGCGGTCTGTCTGATTAAAAAGGGGAAAAACAGTAGGGAGTACCCATAAATTATTATAGCTCAATTAGGTGCAGACAGTTTAGTGAGTGTTTATTACTAGTACGAAGGAAGATTTTCCAATTAGATTAAAAGGTTTTGAAAACAAGTTATAGTTACAGTGATTTAGACCCGTTGCTAGAATAATGCATTGTGAGACACTTTATTAAAAGTAAACTGATAACTTATTTGTAGTGTTCATTGTCTATCAGTAGAACCCCTGCTATGAGGTACAGTTTCCCTCACAAGATCAATGAGAGGACGGGGCTAATTTCTTCTTGCTCTGAAAATTGATAAGAATATAAAGGTCACTGCTGAAAAGACCAGCATGATTTATTCAGGTTAATCATCAAGAAAGTGACATTGCATAAATCATTGGGAATTTACCTTGCCAGACTGGGCCCTTCAGGCAGGTTTCACTGTCAAAAGCTGGACCAAAGAAAGACAAAAAGAAGCTGAGGATTTGTTCAGACAAAGCCTTTGGCTCACTGAGCTGCCACCATAAGCTATTGTAAAACCTGGAAATGGCAAGAAATCAAAGGGAAGTTACAGAGACACCTCTGTAATAGTGACCACTTGAATTTATTACAATACTTTGGTGGGATGAATCTCTAAGATGCAGGTAGCTCATGTGTCTCTTTGTCTTGAAATATCCATTCGACTTCCAGGAGTGCTGGAAATGCCCTCCACTGTGCTGCATGTCTTGGAGTGGGCATTTCATTGGCCACAAACTATCGATTTCTCACTACAGGTGATTAAATATGAAAAGAGGGAAACAAAAGCAAAGAAATGATAGCTGAGTTTCTGGATTCTGCGGATGCAAGCAATACTACATGCATGCTACACGTAGATATCATGATATATATTACCAAAATTTTGCTTAAAGAATGAGATGTTTTTTTTCCCTTAAAACTCTTGCTCTTTAAAATGTAGTTTAGAAATAAGCAGTATCCCTTTTTTATTTCCTTATTGAAAAATATACTGAATTTGTCTTCCTGATAAATTTGCCCCCTTGTGATTCTATTCTTTGTCATTCAGTTTTTCTAACTTTGACTTTCCTAACTGAAATTTTGAAGCCAGAAGCAGCAGAGGATAGAATAAGACAACAAACTAGAATTCCATCTGTTGTGACATTTAGTATTTATTTTCCTAAGAAACTGCTTAGTGAATCAATTTCATATTAGCATTAAAAAATTAAAATCTTAGTTCACATGATAACATACACTTATATTTCCCTTGATTCTGGAATCCAGCTGCCTTTTTTGCATACCTGAACTGCTTTTCCTTGCTGCATGTGTGTGCCTTAGGACGGGTTTTGTTTTGTTTTAATTGAAGTACCGTTGGTTTGCTATATTGTGTTTCCGGTGTACAGTAAAGTGGTTGAGTTTATATAGATATATATATAAACTGAATATATATATATTCTTATTCAGATTCTTTTCCATTATAGGTTATTACAAACACAGTAGGAACTTGTTGTTTATTTTATATATAGTACTTTGTATCTGCTAATCCCAAGCTCCTAATTTATAGCCCCCTTCCCCCTTTAGTAAGCATAAGTTTGTTTTCTTTATCTGAGTCTGTTTCTGTTTTATAAATAAGGTCTTTTGTATCATTTTTTAGATTCCGCATATAAGTGATAATATATGATATTTGTCTTTCTCTGACTTACTTCACTTAGTATGATAATCTCTAGGTCCATCCATGGCATTATTTCGTTCCTTTTTATGGCTGAGTTATATTCCATTGTGTGTGTGTGTGTGTGTGTGTGTATATATATATATATATATATATATATATATATATATATACCACATCATCTTTATTCAGTCATCTGTTGATGTACACTTAGCTTGCTTCCACATCTTAGCTATTGTAAATAGTGCTGCTATGAATATTGCGGTGCATGTATCTTTTCAAATTATGGTTTTCTCCAGATATATGCCCAGGAGTGGGATTGCTAGAATCCATGGTAAGCTCTATTTTTACTTTGTAAAGGAACCTCCATACTGTTCTCCCTACTGGCTGTACCAATTTACATTCCTACCAACGTGTAGGAGGGTTCCCTTTTCTCCACACCCTCTCCAGCATTTATTATTTGTAGACGTCTTGATGATGGCCATTTTGACCAGTGTGAGGTGATACCTCATTGTAATTTTAATTTGAATTTCTCTAATAATTAGTGATGTTGAACATCTTTTCATGTGCCTCTGGGCTATCTGTAAGTCTTCTTTGGAGAAATGTCTATTAAGCCTTTTTGCCCATTTTTTGATTGGAATGTTTCTTTTTTTGTTCAGTTGTACAAACTGTACGTATATTTTGGAAATTAAGCCCTTGTTTGTCACATCATTTGCAAATATTTTCTCCCATTCTGTAGGTTGTCTTCATGTTTTGTTTATAGTTTCCTTTGCTGTGCAAAAGCTTATAAGCTTGATTAGGTCCCATCTGTTTGTTTTCCTTTTATTTCTTTTGCCTTAGGAGACTGACCTAAGAAAACATTGCTATGATTTGTCAGAGAACGTTTTGCCTATGTTTTCTTCTAGGAGTTCGATGGTGTCATGTCTTATATTTAAGTCTTTAAGGTATTTTGAGGGGTTTTTTCTGTGTATGGTGTGAGAAAGTATTCTAACTTAACTGATGTACATGCAGCTGTCCAGCTTTCTCAACACCACTTGCTAAAGAGACTTTTTTTTTTTAACTAGAAGAAACATAAAATATTGTTTATTAAGAAATAGCTGTACATTTTTGAAGTTGCTTTTCTAACTCTAAACACAGATGGAGTTCAATATATACACATACATTTCCTTCTAACTACCAGCCAGTTAATTATATGATTGATGTATGTAAGGGAAGAAAAGAAAATATTCCTCTGTCACTTTTCATATATTAATACTGAATAGAACTTAAGGAAGACTTGTGACATCACTGCTTCTTCTTTCCTACCTCCACTAAGTCCACTTATCAAAATGTAAAAGTTTTGTTATTATTTTTTAAAAGAGAGTAGACATGATTCATGATTCTTATATTCTTTTGAAATAATATTACTCCTGTAATGACCTTATATTTTTCCACATTACCCATTATTCAATTAAAAACATAGAGGTTCGGGCTTCCCTGGTGGCGCAGTGGTTGGGAGTCCACCTGCCGATGCAGGGAATGCGGGTTCGTGCCCCGGTCCGGGAGGATCCCACGTGCCGTGGAGGGGCTGGGCCCGTGAGCCATGGCCGCTGGGCCTGCACATCCGGAGCCTGTACTCCGCAACGGGAGAGGCCACAGTGGTGAGAGGCCCGTGTACCGCAAAACAAAACAAACATAGAGGTTCAAAATGTTAGTATATTGTCAAACTTGGCTTTTTGTTCTTTTTTTTTTTTTTTTTTAATGGTGAATGAAGCATTTGGCATGAGTAGCTCTTATAAGTGATGGCTAAATACAGGTCAGCTTTCTTATTTATCTATTCATTTTTCAAATTCAAAAAATGAACAGTGTATTTCACATCTAGATCAAGAAACAAAACATTGCCAGGAACACAAAAGTTCCTCTCATGTTTCTTTTTCAGGCACAACTCCCTCAAAGGTACCCACTGTCCCTGATTTCTTTTTTTTTTTTATTCAAACAGAAAGTCACAAAAATTATAATCATCCTCATCAGTTCACTCAGTCCCATGTAATTAATTTCTTTTTAATCTTGATCTTTTGTTAGCACTATTATGAATTCATCAGTTTTCCATTAGAGTTCTGAAAATGCTTATTCATTCAGTTCAGCAGTATAGTCAGTTACCAGAAACCTGTACTTGTCAGAGACTTTTCCATGAATTCCTTGAAGACAAAACCCTTTTATAGGAACATTTTTGCAAAAGCATCAGAGTTCACCCAGAATTGTCTGTAAATAAACAAAGACTTAAAAATAACCATGGTTAAAGATTTGATGAAAGTTCATAATAATGCAATTGACAAGGAGATTTAGTTATTTCTGAGATATACATTTTAAAGTAATAACTAGAATTATGACTTATAACATTATACCAGAACATATAAGATTTTTAGGAATTTCGTGTAATGTCTGAAACATTTATATTAATATATTTCCATACAAATAACCCAAAGAAAGTTTAGTATTAGTTGTTTTTTTCTTTGTTTTTTTATACAGCAGGTACTTATTAGCCATCAATTTTATACACATCAGTGTATACATGTCAATCCCAATCGCCCAATTCAGCACAGCACCATTCCCACCCCACTGCGGTTTCACCCCCTTGGTGTCCATACGTTTGTTCTCTACATCTGTGTCTCAACTTCTGCCCTGCAAACCGGTTCATCTGTACCATTTTTCTAGGTTCCACATACGTGTGTTAATATATGATATTTGTGTTTCTCTTTCTGACTTACTTCACTCTGCATGACAGTCTCTAGATCCATCCACGTCTCAACAAATGACTCAATTTTGTTCCTTTTTACAGCTGAGTAATATTCCATTGTATATATGTACCACATCTACTTTATCCATTTGTCTGTCAATGGACATTTAGGTTGCCTCCATGACCTGGCTATTGTAAATAGCGCTGCGGTGAACACTGGAGTGCATGTGTCTTTTTGAACTATGGTTTTCTCTGGGTATATGCCCAGTAGTGGGATTGCTGGATCATATGGTAATTCTATTTTTAGTTTTTTAAGGAACCTCCGTACTGTTCTCCATAGTGGCTGTATCAATTTACATACCCACCAACAGTGCAAGAGGGTTCCCTTTTCTCCACACCCTCTCCAGCATTTGTTGTTTGTAGATTTTCTGATGAAGCCCATTCTAACTGGTGTGAGGGGATACCTCATTGAAGTTTTGATTTGCATTTCTCTAATAATTAATACTGTGGAGCAGCTTTTCATGTGCTTCTTGGCCATCTGTATGTCTTCTTTGGAGAAATGTCTATTTAGGTTTTCTGCCCATTTTTGGATTGGATTGTTTGTTTCTTTCATATCGAGCTGTGTGAGCTATTTATATATTTTGGAGATTAATCCTTTGTCCATTTATTCCTCTGCAAATATTTTCTTCCATCTGAGGGTTGTCTTTTCGTCTTGTTTATGGTTTCCTTTGCTGTGCAAAAGCTTTTAAGTTTCATTAGGTCCCATTTGTTTATTTTTCATTTTATTTCCATTACTCTGGAAGGTGGATCAAAAAAGATCTTGCTGTGATTTACGTCAAAGAGTGTTCTTCCTATGTTTTCCTCTAAGAGTTTTATAGTGTCCAGTCTTCCATTTAGGTCTCTAATCCATTTTGTGTTTATTTTTGTGTATGGTATTAGGCAGTGTTCTAATTTCATTCTTTTACATGTAGCTGTCCAGTTTTCCCAGCACCACTTATTGAAGAGACTGTCTTTCCTCCATTATATATCCTTGCCTCCTTTGTCATAGATTAGTTGACCATAGGTGTGTGGGTTTATCTCTGGGCTTTCTATCTTGTTCCATTGATCTATGTTTCTGTTTTTGTGCCAGTACCATATTGTCTTGATTACTATAGCTTTGTAGTATAGTCTGAAGTCAGGGAGTCTGATTCCTCCAGCTCCGTTTTTTTCCCTCAAGACTGCTTTGGCTATTCAGGGTCTTTTGTGTCTCCATACAAATTTTTTTTTTTTTGTGGTACATGGGCCTCTCACTGTTGTGGCCTCTCCCACTGCAGAGCACAGGCTCCGGACGTGCAGGCTCAGTGGCCAGGGCTCACGGGCCCAGCCGCTCCGCGGCATATGGGATCTTCCTGGGCCGAGGCACAAACCCGCGTCCCCTGCATCGGCAGGCAGACTCTCAACCACTGTGCCACCAGGGAAGCCCTCCATACAAATTTTAAGATGATTTGTTCTAGTTCCGTAAAAATTGCCATTGGTAATTTGATACGGATTGCATTGAATCTGTAGATTGCTTTGTGTAGTATAGTCATTTCCACAATATTGATTCTTCCAATCCAAGAACAGTGTATATCTCTCCATCTGTGTGTATCATCTTTAATGTTTTTCATCAGTGTCTTATAGTTTTCTGCATACAGGTCTTTTGTCTCCCTAGGTAGGTTTATTCCTAGGTATTTTATTCTTTTTGTTGCAGTGGTAAATGAGAGTGTTTCCATAATTTCTCTTTCAGATTTTTCATCATTAGTGTATAAGAATGCAAGGGATCTATGTGCATTAGTTTTGTATATTGCAACTTTACCAAATTCATTGATTAGCTCTAGTAGTTTTCTGGTGGCATTTTTAGGATTCTCTATGTATAGTATCATGTCATCTGCAAACAGAGACAGTTTTACGTCTTCTTTTCCAATTTGTATTCCTATTATTTCTTTTTCTTCTCTGATTGCCATGGCTAGGACTTCCAAAACTATGTTGAATAAAAGTGGTGAGAGTGGACATCCTTGTCTCGTTCCTGATCTTAGAGGAAATGCTTTCAGTTTTTCACCATTGAAAATGATGTTGGCTGTGGGTTTGTCATATATGGCCTTTATTATGTTGAGGTAGGTTCCCTCTATGCATACTTTCTGGAGAGTTTTTAATCATAAATGGGTGTTGAATTTTGTCAAAAGCTAGTTCTGCATCTATTGAGATGATCATATGGTTTTTATTCTTCAATTTGTTAATATGGTTTATCACATTGATTGATTTGCATATATTGAAGAATCCTTGCATCCCTGGGATAAATCTCACTTGATCATGTTGTATGATCCATTTAATGTGTTGTTGGATTCTGTTTTCTAGTATTTTGTTGAGGATTTTTGCATCTATATTCATCAGTGATATTGGTCTGTAATTTTCTTTTTCTGTAGTATCTTTGTCTGGTTTTGGTATAAGGGTGATGCTGGCCCATAGAATGAATTTGGGAGTGTTCCTTCCTCTGCAATCTTATGGAAGAGTCTGAGAAGGAAGGGTGTTAGCTCTTCTCTAAATGTTTGATAGAATTCACCTGTGAAGCCATCTGGTCCTGGACTTTTGTTTGTTGGAAGATTTTTAATCACAGTTTCAGTTTGATTACTTTTAATTGGTCTGTTCATATTTTCTGTTTCTTCCTGGTTCAGTTTTGGAAGGTTATACCATTTTAATAATTTGTCCATTTCTTCCACGTTGTCCGTTTTGTTGGCATAGAGTTGCTTGTAGTAGTCTCTTAGCATGCTTTGTATTTCTGCGGTGTCTGTTGTAACTTCTCCTTTTTCATTTCTAATTTTATTGATTTGAGTCCTCTCCCTCTTTTTCTTGATGAGTCTAGCTAATGGTTTATCAATTTCTTTTATCTTCTCAAAGAACCAGCTTTTAGTTTTATTGATCTTTGCTATTGTTTTCTTTGTTTCTATTTCATTTATTTTTGCTCTGATCTTTATGATTTCCTTCCTTGTGCTAACTTTGGGTTTTGTTTGTTCTTCTTTCTCTAGTTCCTTTAGGTGTAAGGTTAGATTGTTTATGTGAGATTTTTCTTGTTTCTTGAGGTAGGCTTGTATAGCTATAAACTTCCCACTTAGAACAGCTTTTGCTGCATCCCATAGGTTTTGGATCATCGTGTTTTCACTGGCATTTGTCTCTAGGTATTTTTTGATTTCCTCTTTGATTTCTTCAGTGTTCTCTTGGTTATTTAGTAACGTATTTTTTAGCCTCCATGTGTTTGTGTTTCTTACGGTTTTTCCCTGTAGTTCATTTCTAATCTCCCTGTCTTGTGGTCAGAAAAGATGCTTGATATGATTTCAATTTTCTTAAATTTACTGAGGCTTGATTTGTGACCCAAGATGTCATCTAACCTGGAGAATGTTCCATGCGCACTTGAGAAGAAAGTGTAATGTGCTGTTTTTGGATGGGATGTCCTATAAATATCAGTTAAATCTATCTGGTCTATTGTGTCATTTAAAGCTCTGTTTCCTTATTTATTTTCATTTTGGATGATCTGTCCATTGGTATAAATGAAGTGTTAAAGTCCCCCACTATGGTTCTGTTACTGTCAATTTTCTCGTTTATAGGTGTTAGCAGTTGCCTTATGTATTGAGGTGCTCCTATGTTGGGTGCATATATATTTATAATTGTTATCTCTTCTTCTTGGGTTGATCCCTTGATCATTATGTAGTGTCTTCCTTGTCTCTTGTAACATTTTGTATTTTAAAGTCTATTTTATCTGATATGAGTATAGCCACTCCAGCTTTCTTTTGATTTCCATTTGCATGGAATATCTTTACCATCCCCTCACTTTCAGTGTGTATGTGTCCCTAGGTCTGAAGTGGGTCTCTTGTAGACAGCATATATATGGATCTTATTTTTGTATCTATTCAGCAAGCCTGTGTCTTTTGGTTGGAGCATTTAATCCATTCACGTTTTAGGTAATTGTCGATATGTATGTTCTTATTACCATTTTCTTAATCGTTTTGGGCTTGTTTTTGTAGGTCTTTTTCTTCTCTTATGTTTCCCACTTAGAGAAGTTCCTTTAGCATTTGTTGTAGAGCTGGTTTGGTGGTGCTGCATTCTTTTAGCTTTTGCCTGTCTGTAAAGCTTTTGATTTCTCCTTCGAATCTGAAAGATCCTTGCCTGGTAGAGTAATCTGGGTTATAGGTTCTTCCCTTTCATCACTTTAAGTATATCATGCCACTCCCTTCTGGCTAGTAGCGTTTCTGCTGAGAAATCAGCTGTTAACTTTAATGGGAGTTCCCTTGTATGTTATTTTTCATTTTTCCCTTGCTGCTTTCAATAATTTTTCTTTGTCTTTAATTTTTGCCAATTTGATTACTGTGTGTCTTGGTGTGTTTCTCCTTGGGTTTATCCTGTATGGGACTCGCTGTGCTTCCTGGATTTGGGTGGCTATTTCCTTTCCCATGTTAGGGAAGTTTTTGACTATAATCTCTTCAAATATTTTCTCTAGTCCTTTCTCTCTCTCTTCTCCTTCTGGGACCCCTATAATGTGAATGTTGTTGTGTTTAATGTTGTCCCAGAGGTCTCTTAGGCTGTCTTAATTTCTTGTCATTCTTTTTTCTTTATTCTTTTCCACAGGAGTGAATTCCACCATTCTGTCTTCCAGGTCTCTTATCCATTCTTCTGCCTCAGTTATTCTGCTATTGATTCCTTCTAGTGTAGTTTTCATTTCAGTTATTTTATTGTTCATGTCTGTTTGTTTGTTCTTTAATTCTTCTAGGTCTTTGTTCAACATTTCTTGCATCTTCTCGATCTTTGCCACCATTCTTTTTCTGAGGTCCTGGATCATCTTCACTATCATTATTCTGAATTCTTTTTCTGGAAGGTTGCCTATCTCCACTTCATTTAGTTGTTTTTCTTGGGTTTTATCTTGTTCCTTCATCTGGTACATAGCCCTCTGCCTTTTCATCTTGCCTATCTTTCTGTGAATGTGGTTTTTGTTCCACAGGCTGCAGGATTGTAGCTCTTCTTGCTTCTGCTGTCTGCCCTCTGGTGGATGAGGCTATCTAAGAGGCTTGTGCAAGTTTCCTGATGGGAGGGACTGGTGATAGGTAGAGCTGACTGTTGCTCTGGTTGGCAGAGCTCAGTAAAACTTTAATCCACCTGACTGTTGATGGGTGGAGCTGGGTTCCCTCCCTGTTGGTTGTTTGGCCTGAGGCAACCCACCACTGGAGCCTACCTGAGCTCTTTGGTGGGGCTAATGACAGACTCTGGGAGGGCTCACACCAAGGAGTACTTCCCAGAACTTCTGCTGCCAGTGTCCTTGTCCCCAGGGTGAGCCACAGCCACCGCCTGCCTCTGCAGGAGACCCTCCAACACTAGCAGGTATGTCTGGTTCATTCTCCCCTGGGGTCACTGCTTCCCCTGGGTCCCGATGCACACACTACTTTGTGCGTACCCTCCAAGGGTGGAGTCTCTGTTTCCCCCAGTCCTGTCAAAGTCTGGCAATCAATTCCCACTGGGCTTCAAAGTCTGATTCTCTAGGAATTCCTCCTCCTGTTGCCGGACCCCCAGGTTGGGAAGCCTGATGTGGGGCTCAGAACCTTCACTCCAGTGGGTGGACTTCTGTGGTCTAAGTGTTCTCCCGTCTGTGAGTCACCCACCCAGCAGTTATGGGATTTGATTTTACTGTGATTGCGCCCCTCCTACCATCTCATTGTGGCTTCTCCTTTGTCTTTGGATGTGGGGTATCTTTTTTGGTGAGTTCCAGTGTCTTTCTGTCGATGATTGTCCAGCAGCTAGTTGTGATTCTGGTGTTCTCGCAAGAAAGAGTGAGAGCACGTCCTTCTACTCTGCCATCTTGGTTCCTCTCTGAGACTTTTCTCCGTTGTATGTTCTTGCTTCCTTTGTTGAAGATTAATTGACCATAGGTGTGTGGGTTTATTTCTGGGCTCTTTATTATTTTCCATTGATCCATATGTCTGTTTTTGTGCCAATACCATGCTGTTTTGATTACTGAGGTTTGTAGTATTGTCTGAAGTCTGGGAAGATTATACCTCCAGGTTTGTTCTATTCCTCAGGATTGCTTTGGCAATTCTGGGTGTTTTGTGGTTCCGTATAACTGTTATGATTACTTGTTCTAGTTTTGGTAGAAATGTCACGGGTAATTTGATAGCGATCACATTAAATCTGTAGATTGCTTTGGGTAGTATGGCCATTTTAACAATATTAATTCTTCTAATCCAACAGCATGGGATATCTTTCCATTTCTTGACTCATCTTCTGTTTCCTTTTTCAATGTTTTATAGTTCTTAGCATATAAGTCTTATACCTCCTTGGTTCCTAAGTATTTTATTGTTTTATTGATATGATTTTAAAAGTGGTTTTACTTTCTCTTTCTGATATTTCATTGTTAGTGTAAACAAATCCAACAGATTTCTGTATGTGAATCTTGTATCCTGCTACTTTGCTAAATTCATATATCAGTTCTAGTAGATTTTGTGTGGAGTCTTTCAGGTCTAGTGAATGTTCTTGAGAGAAAAGATGCAACACTCTTCTAATCTGGCCCACAAACTCAGAAGTTCAGAGGTTAGAGTAATCTCAAGTAAGTCATGAATATACTGCCTGAGGAATCAACAACCTTCAAGGGATTATTCTGGGTAACTAAATGCAGTAAGTGTCATTTTGTATTAGCTAAACAGTGGCTTTAGTCAGACAGAAATCAGTGATCAGTAAACCATATCAGTTAAACTAAACTAAACAGCCTGCACTGTTTATATATGAATAAAAGAAAGAAGGGGAAGAGCCATGAACAGAAGCCAGCTGAAGATTGGGAGTCAAAGACCCTGACTAGAGATCAGGGGGAAAACAAAACAAACAAACAGAAAAACAGCCATTATTTTTTTTCAGGGTGGTGATTTTTATCTTTTTTTAGAAAATACTTTTTTTCTTTTGTGGTACGCGGGCCTCTCACTGCTGTGGCCTCTCCCATTGCAGAGCACAGGCTCCGGACGCACAGGCTCAGCGGCCTAGCCGTGAGCCTAGCCGCTCCGCAGCATGTGGGATCCTCCTGGACTGGGGCACGAACCCATGTCCCCTGCATCAGCAGGCAGACTCTCAACCACTGCACCACCAGGGAAGCCCGAAAATACTTTTAAAAATTTTTAATTTAAAATTTTAAACTTTTTATTTTATACTGGAGTATAACCAATTAACAATGTTGTAGTAGTTTTAGGTGCACAAGCAAAGAAACTCAGCCATACATATACATGTACCCATTCTCCCCCAAACTCTCTTCCCATCCAGGCTGCCACATAACATTGAACAGTGTTCCCTGTGCTATACAGTAGGTCCTTGTTGGTTATCCATTTAAAATATAGCAGTGTGTACATGTCCATCCCAAACTCCTTAGCTATTCCTTCCCCCCCCATTCTTCCCACTTGGTAACCATAAGTTTGTTCTCCAAGTCTGTGAGTCTGTTTCTGTTTTGTAAATAAGTTCATTTTTATCATTTCTTTTTAATTCTGCATATGAGGGATATCATACAATATTTCTATTTCTCTGTCTGACTTATTTCATTCAGTATGACAATCTCTATGTCCATGCATGTTGCTGCAAATGGCATTATTTCATTCTTTTTAATGGCTAATATTCCATTGAATATATATACCACATCTCCTTCATCCATTTCTCTGTCAGTGGAGTTTTAGGTTGCCTCCATGTCTTGGCTATTGTAAACAGTGCTGCAATGAACATTGGGGTGCCTGTATCCTTTCAGACTGTTTTTCTCCAGATACATGCCCAGGAGTGGGATTGCTGGATCATATGGTAGCTCTATTTGTAGTTTTAACCTCCATACTGTTCTCCATAGTGCTTATAGCAATTTACATTCCCACTAACAGTGTAGGAAGTTTCCCTTTTCTCCACACCTTCTCCAGCATTTATTATTTATAGACATTTTGATGATGGCTGTTCTGACTGAGGTGATACCTCATTGTAGTTTTGATTTGCATTTCCCTAATGACTAGTGATGTTGAGCATCCTTTCATGTGTTTCTTGGCAATCTGTATATCTTCTTTGGAGGAATGTCTATTTAGGTCTTCTGCCCATTTTTTGATTGGGTTGTTTGTTTTGATGATATTAAGCCTCATGAGCTGGTTGTAAATTTTGGAGACTAATCCCTTTTTGGTCACATCATTTGCAAATATTTTCTCCTAATCTGTGGGCTGTGTTTTTGTTTTGTTCATGGTTTACTTTGCTGTGCAAAAGCTTTTCAGTTTAATTAGGTCCCATTTGTTTGTTTATTTTTTTACTTCCATTATTCTGGGAGACAGATTGAAAAAGATATTGCTGAGATTTTTGTCAGAGAGTGTTCAGCCTATATTTTCCTCTAGGACTTTTACAGTGTCCGGTCTCACCTTTAGGTCTTTAATCCATTTTGAACTTATTTTGTGTATGGTATTAAATAATGCTCTATTTTTGTTAACATGTAGCTGTCCAGTTTTCCCGGCACCATTTGTTGAAGAGACTGTCTTTCCACCATGGTGTAGTCTTGCCTGTTTTGTCCCAGATTAATGACCATAGGTGCCTGGGTTTATTTCTTCACTCTCTATCCTGTTCCATTGATCTATATTTCTGTTTTTGTGCCAGTACCATACTGATTTGAAGACTACAGCTTTGTAATATAGACTGAAGCCTGGGAGCCTGATTCCCCCAGCTCCATTTTCCTTTCTCAAGATTGCTTTGGTTATTCGGGGTCCTTTGTGTCTCCATACAGATTTTAAGATTTTTTGTTCTAGTTCTGTGAAGACTGTCATTGGTTATTTGATAGGGATTGCATTGAATCTGTAGATTGCCTTGGGTAGTATAGTCATTTTGACAATATTGATTCTTCCAGTTCAAGAACATGGTATACCTTTCCATCTCTTTGTGTCGTCTTCAATTTCTTTCATCAGTGTCTTATAGTTTTCTGAGTGCAGGTCTTTTGCCTCCTCAGGTAGGTTTATTCCTAGGTATTTTTTTTCTTTTTGGTGCAGTGGTAAATGGGTCGCTTCTTGAATTTCTCTTTCTGATCTTTCATTGTTAGTGTATAGAAATGAAACAGATTTCTGTGTATTAATTTTGTATCCTGCAACTTTACCAAATTCATTGAGCTCTAGTAGTTTTCTGATAGTGCCTTTTAAGATTTTCTATGTATAGTATCATGCCATCTGCAAACAGTGACAGTTTAAATTCTCCTTTTCCAATTTGGATTCCTTTTATTTCTTCTCAGGTGTCATAGCTAGGACTTCCAAAACTGTGTTGAATCAAAGTGGCAAGAGTGGACATCCTTGTCTTGTTCCTGATCTTAGAGGAAATGCTTTCAGCTTTTCCCCATTGAGTATGATGTTAGCTGTAGGTTTGTCATATATGGTCTTTATTATGTTGAGGTATATTCCCTCTATGCCCACTTTTTGGACATTTTTTATCATAAATCAATGTTAAATGTTGTCAGAAGCTTTTTCTGCATCTGTTGAGATGAGCATATGGTTTTTATTCTTCAATTTGTTGATGTGGTATATCACACTGATTTGCAGATATTGAAAAATCCTTGCATCCCTGGGATAAATCCCACTTGATCATGGTGTATGATCCTTTTAATGTATTGTTGGATTCAGATTGCTAGTGTTTTGTTGAAGTTTGCATCTATGTTCATCAGTGATGTTGGCCTGTAATTTTCTTTCTTTCTTTCTTTCTTTCTTTTTTTAATGGTATCTTTGTCTGGTTTTGGTATCAGGGTGATGGTGGCCTCATAGAATGAATTTGGGAGTTTTCCTTCCTCTGCAATTTTTTGGAACAGTTTCAGAAGGATAGGTGTTAGCTCTTCTCTAAATGTTTGATAGAATTCGCCTGAGAAGCCATCTGGTCCTGGACTTTTGTTTGTTGGGAGTTTTTTTAAATCACAGTTTCAATTTCAGTACTTGTGATTGGTCTGTTCATATTTTCTATTTCTTCCTGTTTCAGTCTTGGGAGACTGTACCTTTCTAAGAATTTGTCCATTTCTTTCAAGTTGTCCATTATATTGGCATGTAGTTGTTTGTGGTAGTCTCTTATGGTCCTTTGTATTTCTGGGGTGTCAGTTGTAACTTCTTTTTCATTTCTAATTTTATTGATTTGAGTCCTCTCGTTTTTTTCTTGATGAGTCTGGCTAAAGGTTTATCAATTTTGTTTCTCTTTTCAAAGAACCAGCTTTTAGTTTCATTGGCATCTGATGTTTTCTTTGTCCCTATTTATTTCTGCTCTGATCTTAATGATTTCTTTCCTTCTACTAACTTCAGGTTTTGTTTGTTCCTGTTTCTCTAGTTGCTTTAGGAGTAGTGTTAAGTTGTTTATTTGAGATTTTTCTTGTTTCTTGAGGTAAGATTGTATTGCTATAAACTTCCCTCTTAGAACACTTTTTGCTGCATCCTATAGGTTTTGGATCATTGTGCTTTCACTTTCACTTGTCTCTAGGTATCTTTTTGATTTCCTCTTTGATTTCTTCAGTGATCCATTGGTTGTTTAGTAGCATACTGTTCAACCTCCACGTATTTGTGTTTTTTATATATTTTTTTCTTGTAGTTGATTTCTAATCTCATAGCATTGGGATCGGAAAAGATGCTTGATATGATTTCAATTTTCTTAAGTTTACTGAGACTATCCTTGTGGCCCAGCATGTGGTCAGTTCTGGAGAATGTTCTGTGTGCACTTCAGAAGAATGTGTATTCTGGTTTTGGATGGAATACTCTATAAATAGCAATTAAGTCCATCTGGTGTAATATGTCAGTTAAGGCCTGTTTTTCCTTATTCATTTTCTGTCTGCATGATCTGTCCATTGATGAAAGTGGGGTGTTAAAATCTCCCACTATTATTGTGTTACTGTCGATTTCTCACTTTATGGCTGTTAGTATTTGCCTTGTATATTGAGGTGCTCCTATGTTGGGTGCATATGTATTTACAATTGTTATATCTTCTAATTGGATTGATCCCTTGATCATTATATATTGTCTTTGTCTCTTATAAATCTTTAATGTCTGTTTTGTCTGATATGAATATTGCTACTGCAGCTTTCTTTTGATTCCCATTATCATGGAATACCTTCTTCCATCCCCAACCCGGCCATTATTGATGTACTAAGTACATGAACAAAGTGCTGAGTCAATGATAATTGTTTCCTCCTTCTAGAACAACTGTGCAAAAACACTGAGAACTCTATTACTGACTTCCTGGAAGAGTGTATAACTAGTTAAGCTGGATGTCCTACTGAGTATTTGGAATCAACACATTCTTTGGTCTTTCTAGTAGTCATTTTTCAGGGGAATAAATGTCTTGCAGAATATGGCCTAAGTTTCTCCCCATTCATGACTTCTACCTTTAAATGAAGATATTTTGACTTGCGAAAGAAAAATTAATTTTATTTCTGGCTCCAGGTAAATACCTGTTTAATTTCTGAGACATTGCATAAGAGCCATCCAGAACATATTTATTGAAATTTACTCTTTCAGGGAGAATACTGAGTTGCCACAAATTCTTCAGATGTCTACACTCACAATGTTTGGGTTTGAAAACACAAGAAGGCCAAGCAACCAATTCTCCTATCTGAAATTTATTTGATTCCCTTTCTAATATGCATGTTGAAATTTAAAAAAAGTAGCCTTATGCTGATAATCACTAGCAATCTGAACAATAAACTGAGAAACTAGCTGTTACATTCTATCATCAAATCCTGTCCATAATGTCTTTGAAATAGCACATATATCCATTCTATTCATCATATTTACAATTTTCATTCTGTGCCATTATTTCTTCTGTTCTAAACTGAAGCAATTATCTCATAAATGACTCTATAGCTTCTGTTTTTATTCAAATATTTGATCCTAAAATCTTTTGTAAGCTACCATTTGCTGAGCACTTACTAAATGTAAGCCATCCTGGTGAAGGCTTCACAAACAAGCTCATCTAATCCTCACAGTCACCCTGAGAGTTAGGAGGTGATAATGTGGATTGGCTCCTTCAACATGTAATCTTAACTTTTTCCCAGTGTACCTTCCTGGGCTGGAAAGTGGGAAAGCTAAATGCCACATTCCCCAGACTCATTTCCAACCAAGTGCATCATTCATATGCATTCATGCAAAACTTGAATCCGAACTGAGTGAAGTCTAGAGAGATGCAGAACTGAAGGTGTATGTTTTCTATTACAAACTATAGCAAAGCCGTCGTGACTCTGGACTTGAGAGATGTCATGGTGACTTCTTGATACAGCAGTGGCTTCCTGATTATGGCAGGAGCAGCAGTATATCCATGTTGGTCCAGTTCTTCATTGGCTTTGGGCATCATTTTTTAAAACTCAGCAAATGCTTCCAAAGGCCATTTGCTATTCTGTAGTAACTCTCTCCATGCTTAAACCAGGCAGAGTAGATTATAGTAACTACAAATAAGCACTAAACTCTGTAGGTAAATTATATTCCCACTGTCTATTTGAGAGAGGGTAGTTAAAAGTATTTTAAATTTATACAGATAGTAAGTAATGATTTAGGATTTAAATCCAGGCAACACTGAGACATTGTTTTAAACCACTATGGCGTGATGTGCGTGCACTGTTTTAATTCTCTCTTTATAAATTCATCACTGCTGACAAGATGAAGGCCAAATACATTTGATTATCACCAAAAGCCATTTTTAGCTTATCCCAAGTTCCTTTCTTGTTTCTCCTTTTTTTTCCCCCCCAAAGCATTCTGTGCTCTAGTCATGCTGAAATTACTCCTGGCCTTGCCCTTCCATCTTGTTTTTCACCCTAATTCTTTTATCTGGAATTCTTTCCACTCACTTAACTTAGCCCAATTCTACACATACTTTGGAGAATTTATTCCAATCTATTGCTCTGAGAAAATTGTAGTGCTTATTTATCCTTTCTTTTAAATTTCATATCACTTATTATATATCATTGCTTTGATAATTAAACATAATGCCTTATACTCACCATTATCTTATATAGTGACTCTTTAAATTCTTTATGGCTAAATCAGAAAGTTTTTGGTAAATGTGCTTCCTCTTACAGTTCACTGAATCCTCCTCAGAAGTATAGATATCCTGGTGACTTGCTTCTTTTAGTTGTATAATAATTTTAAGGTGATGATTTTCAAGCTATAGCTCTCACAAGGATTTCCTAGAGAGTTTCTTAAAACATGGATTCCTGAGCCCCATCCTCAAAAATTCTTATTCAGTAGAGCTGGGATCTGAATTTTTAACAAGCTCCCAGGTGATGCAAATGCTGCTAGTCTTGGAACTATATGTCAGCCTTGTGGTAAGAATAATGGTCATTTCTATAAAATCTTTTAAAAATTATTTTTAATTAATTTTTATTGGAGTATAGTTGCTTTACAATGTTGTGTTAGTTTCTACTGTACAGCAAAGTGAATCAGCTATATGTATACATATATCCCCTCTTTAAAAAATTCTTTTCACAAGTACTATTTTATTTGATCCCCATAATAGCTCTCCTAGAATTCTAGTATTACACCATTTTAAAAATTAAAAAAGGATATTGTGAAGTTTAAATGATTCTCCCTGGTCACAATGGTAGTAAGTAGCAGAACAAGATTTCTAATTCAGGTCCATTAATTTTAAATTCTTTTCTTTCCCTTGACATCATAATGCCACTCCCTTCTCTTGAAACTTGAAAATAATTTATAGTAAATTATTTGTTATAGTAGTTTTCATTCCTTGCAATCTTGGAGCTCAGAAGCATATATTCATTCACATTTCAGAAGATTCTAGAAAATTGCATATGAGTCAAGACTATGTTAGTTGCAAATGACAGAAACCCAACTCAAACCACTTTAAGCAAAAAAAGGAAATGTATTGATTTACAAATCCAGGGAGTAAAGCTTCAGTTAAGGTTGTTATCTAGGTGTTTAAACAATACTACTAATATTTTCTTTTTCTCTTCAATTGTCAAATTCTTTGGTCTGGATAATTCAGGGAAGCTATACTCTCATGGTGGCCAGAGAGTTACCAGTAGTTCCAGGTATGGTTCCAGGTAGTACCTCATAAACCCCATACAAAAGATAGATGGTCTTTCCCCATAGTCTGGCTCACACCTATTGGCTCTGTTTAGCTCAGCCTGATTCATATATCCACTCAAGTGACACTTGTTAACAACCAAAATTCAACTGAGTAAATTTAAAGACCTAAGTTTGCAGAAGCTTTAAATGATTCATGAATCGGGCAGCATCTCATCTGGCAAGCAGAGAGATATTCTGAGGGGTTATACAAAATAGAAGGCTTTTAAAGAAAGTGGGATAAGGAAGTCATCAGCAAGAGAGAAATGAAAGTTCATTGAAGGAAAATAAGAGCTCAGGTGATGATAGCTTCTCATTGACTCAGCTGTGGCAAATCCACTGACTGGGCTTGTTGCTGGGCAAGAAGATCTTCCTTCCCCCTGCTGGCTAGGAAAGTAGTTACACTTCCTGTTTGAGAGTACAGTGTAGTCTCTTTCAGTTGGGATCTGCAGTTGACCAAGATTGGTACTGTGTTTGAGTTCCCTCAGTCCTTCCTGACTCCAATTTTAGTTGAGGTTTTCTTTTATTAATTTTCACACACTTTAAAGTACAGAATATCCAGGGGTTTGAAAATGTTAAAGGGTAATTTTTTTTTTAAATTGGAGTATTATTACCAGAAAAGGCTGGAATATTATCTAAAGCAGGCAGAAACAAAAGATGTCTAACAGGCCACTAAATATTTGGGTATAAATTTTGGGAAAAGTAATATGAACCTGCATATAAGGAAACCTTATGTTGATTTGGGGAGTTTGAAGAGATTAATCATGCATGTGGATAAAAGTAATCTGATTAAGTGTTTTTCAAAAGTCCTTTTATGAGGGCGATCAATATTAGTCATTTCAAGATTAGAATTATGTTTTTCCAGATGAGAAACAATAACAACAACAGAAAGATCAGAGGTGACTATAAAGGGGTACATCCATGAAGAGAAAAATACAAATAGTTGTGTTTTTTAGGTATCAGAACTGTGATTGCTCTTTGTAATAGATTGTACTCTGTTCCAAATAATTTTCTTCCTCCTTTTTAGATTACATTTCTACCTTTTATTATGTGACTTGCACTGCCTTTCTATTGAAGAAGTATACTTCCCAACCTCATGGCACCATGCTGGCCCAAATGATCTGCATTTGAGTAGAAGTGAGAATATGCCAGCTATAAGCAGAGCTTTAAGAGCCATTGAGTACTTTGGTTTGGACTCCTTTCCTCTGTTGTAAGAATAGTATGTTCTAGATAGGGTCTTCAGGCTCTGTTTTTAGCCTGCATTCTGGAATGAGGGAGAAATGTGGGGCAGGAGCAGAACTAGTGTGACAAGTAGATAAAACAAAACAAACAAGAAAAAAAGCGAAAACAAAACTACAAAAAAATTTGTTCTTATAAACTACTTGAGATTTGAGGGAGGGTCATTTGTTACAGCAAACTAACCTAGAAGAAAATTGACACAGCCTTGTACAAATTTTGTTGAGTGACCTGGAGAAAGGCCTCATTGTTTTCTCTTCAATTTGTAGATAACACTAAGCCATTTTGAATAATAAAATGAAAACAAGTAAATTACCTGAACATTTGTTAAATCTCAAGCTTTATGCTAACAGCTTTACCAACTTTATTTTCAGTATCCTGTTCAGTCTTCTCTGAATCCCTATTACAAATATCATGAATCCCTTTACCAGTAAGGAAACTCACTCATAGGTCATAGACTATGACTCACCTAAGGTCATAGATCTACTACCAGGCAGACTCAAATAAAAATTCCAGTTTAGGTGCCAGGCTTTGAAGCATTTATGGATTTTGGAGTGATCAAGTGATACGTAACGCATGTATGCAGTGATAATCCAAACAATGGTAACAGAATTGCAGACCCTAAGAATGTAGAAATTACCCTAGAAAGAGTAAGAAAGAACACTGTAAGACACCTGCGTGAAAGCAACTGGAACACCATAGACACTGAAAATAAAAGCTGGAAGAGTAGGTGACAAATCTAAAAGCCATGAAGAGTGTTAAAAAAAAAAAAAAAAAGAATATGGCTTCAAATATAAATTTTAGACTATAATGAGTTATTATTTCATGTTGCTTGAACAAATTTAACTTAGATTAAATAAAACTGTGTTATGGGTTGAATTATATGCCCCCGACTGCCAAATTCGTATATTAAAGTTCTAACCCCTAGTATCTCAGAATGTGACCTTATTTGGAAATAGTTGTTGCAGATGTAATTAGTTAAATTAAGATGAGGTCATATTGGAGTAAGATGGGCTCCTAATTCACTATGACAGGCATCTTTATGGAAAGGGGATATTTGGACACAGCCATGCACACAGAGACTCTGCCACATGAAGATGAAGGCAGAGATCAAGGTGATGCAGCAGAAGCTAATGAAGGATAAAGATTGCTACCAAACCACCAGAGGCTAGGAGAGAGGAATGAACAGATTTCTCTCTCCCAGCCCTCAGAAGGAACTGATCTGGCTGACAACTTGATCTCCATTTTCTAGCCTCCAGAACCAAGAGACAAAGCCACCCACTTTGAGGCACTTTATTGTTGTTTAAGCCACCCAGTTTGTGGTACTTTGTTACAGCAGCCCTAGAAAACTATTAGAAATTGATTATTATTAACTTAGAAAATAAGTTGTAAACTTAATACACACCACTACAAAGTGATAATCAGCTTATCAATAGGATAAAACAAAGTTTGTATAAATTCATAAAGCTAAAAGGAGCTGTGAAGGACAACTGTGATACATTCGTGCTTCTAGTCTGAGGCTGACTTAGAGGGAGAACCTAACATAAAGCTTGAGAAGTTTTTAGTTTATTATATCAAAGGGATAAACAATAAAGAGTAAAGGGAGGTTACTTCAATAATTGTGTATAAGACTGGGATGATTTTCCAGATTTAATTTTTGGTATTTCCCAAAGGTGTCTAATATCTCCTTGTAAATTGTTAGTTGCTTTAAAAATGTAGACATAGCGGGAAGAGCAGAAGTACTTTGGCTTCTCATGGAAATAGTGTATTCTTTAATGCCCTATAGCACTCAGCTGAAAATGGTGCCTTGATGGATATGAGAGAGTTAATTCACATCCCAGATACCTAACTTACTCCCTGGGAGTAAATTACTCATTGGCGGGACAAGGTCATTCTTCTTTTTAACCATCACCATAACATTTTATATTGTCAAGTGCTACAAGGTTTCTCAATCCTTAAAATCCCTTGGTGAAGTAAAGGGGATGACAAACAAATTATGTCTGATTTGCAGACTAGGGAACTGGGACTCAGGCAAGAGACAAAGCCGTCATTGGTAAGGACCATCCCAGAAGGCAGGAACTGTGGCCTGGGTCTCTGTTTATCATGTAGAGTGCAGGAAAAAACCTAAGGGATATTAGCTATGCATGCAATTCTTATATTTCTTGGAACTTTAGCTCCCCACCCAAGCTGATTCTTGGCAGCAGCCATCTGTCAAAGAAACAAAAGGTACAAAGAAAGTTAAGTACAAATTATGTACAGTGTGTTACAATCTAAGCTGCAAAATCAAAATGAAACACACGGTAACTTAAAGTCAACCCCCCAAAACAGCATCCACGAAACTAAGGACACTCTACTATGTGCCACTAGTTTGACAGGTGAATCCAGTTAAAACTATCAGTGGAGGCATGGAAAGGGGGCCAGGAGAGACAAAGCTTAGAAAAAAGTACAAAGAACAAACATTCCATTACTTACTATAATTTCATCTAAATGTTTACATTAATTTGAACAAAATCACTGTTTCTACTTTGTCATTTTATTATGAGGTCAAGCCACGACTTGGCATTTATTCAAACAAGCATGTTTTACGGACTCTTGCAGCTATACACTTAGCGTTTGTCAAATTATCACCTGTAAAACAATTCTGGGCTTTGTGTTGTGAGTCTTCTGGGAATGCTCAGATTCTACCAGCCTACCAACCTAGGATCCCAGTTCTTGAAAAGTGATAAAAATTTCAAAATGAGATATCATAAAGAGCTCTTAAGAGTAAGTCCACATTTGAGTCTCAACTGGAATGTTGGGCAATGGGATACAAAGTTGGGGTGGCTGGCTGATTTTCAAATTTCTGAAGTTGAATGTTGGACATTTCATGTCTGCTTCAAGCTAAATCCTAAAATGCAAGCAGCCAGAGCAGATGTGATTTTGTGAAATTTAATGTTTATTTTGCCTTTATTTTATAAAGTTTGAAATGTTCTAACCCATTTTCCTGCTGCCAATCAGAGATCCAGTGTTGCCCTGATGCCCCATTGATTCTAAAATCAATGGCTGTGCTACCAGTGCTTAGAGAGCATGATTGCTCTTTGAAAGCAAGCTGCTGGGTAAAGATGCCCCTTCTGAGTTTGATCAATTTTTACCACAATGAGGCAGAAGAGTTAAGAATCAGTGTGATGATCTATTTACATTGATGTCACTCAGGTCTAGAGCTCTTCTGGCACAAAGACTTACAGATGGAAATTACAAATTGGGGGTGACACGTGTGGAAACAGCTGCCACAAATCTATGACACAGAGTATACTAAAACTTATTTCAGTGTTTTTACAATTCAATAAAATGAACACATAATTAGACTTAATTTTATGATCCAAATCACACTCTTTAATACAATTATAGAATTTCTTCTTTGGTGGTAAGGTCATAGTATCTACAGAGCTAAATTACTTTCTAACAGACAAAGCAAATTAATTACCATTATATGCTCTCACACTTAATAAATAAGGGAAAGTTCTCAGATACTCTTTCACCTGGATTTCAAGGTAAAATTCCACCCATTACATGTATTTGGAAAAAAGTTTATCCTTTAATGAGAAATTAAACTTCAAAAGAATATACACGATCCATTGGTGGGGAATTTTTTTTATAAATTGTTTTTTATTGTGTTAAAATTCATATAGCATAAAATTCACCATTTTAACTACTTTAAGTTATACAGTTCAATGGCATTTATACTAATGAACATGTGCAACAAATAAATAAGTATACTATTCACAATATTGTGAAACCATCATCACTGTCTTGTTCCAGAGCACTTTCATTACCCCAAATGGAAACTCCATATCCATTAATGAGTCATTACCCATTCCTCCCTGCCCACAATCCCTGGCAGACCACTAATCTGTTTTTTGTCTCTACCAATTTATCTATTCTGAATATTTCATATAAACAGAATTATACTGTATATGGTCTTTTGTGTCGGCTTAAATTTTCACTTAGCATAATGTTTCTAAGGATATCCATGTTATTGCATATATCAGTGCTTCATTCCTTTTTATGGCTGGGTAATACTCTATTGTCTAGATATACCACACTTTGTTTATCCATTCATCAGTTGATCAACTTCTGGGTTGTTTATTTCTTTTTGACTATTCTGAATAGTACTGTTACAAATATTCATGTATAAGTTTTTGTTTGAACATCTGTTTTTAATTCTTTGGAGTGTTTACCTAGGAATGGAATAGTTAAGTCACATGGTAATTCTATGTTTAACTTACTGGAGGACTGCCAAACTGTTTTCCACAGTCACAGCACTATTTTACATACCCACCAGCAATATATGGGTGTTCCAATTTCTCCATGTCTGTGCAATATTTGTTATTGACTACTTTTATTATTATAGTCATCTTACTGGATATTAAGTGGTATCTTATTGTGTTTCAATTTGCATCTCTCAAATGAAAAATGATGTTGAGTATCTTTCATGTGCTTGTTGACCATTTGTGTATCTTCTTTGGACAAATCTCTATTTAAATACTTCACCCAGATTTTAATTGGGTTGGCTTTTGTTCTTGGCTAGTAAGGTTTCTTTATATATTCTGGATACTATACTCTCTCTCTATATATATGATTTACAAATATTTTCTTCTATTATGTGGGTTGCCTTTTCACTTTCTTCATAGTGCCCTTTGCACAAATGTTTTAATTTTGATGAAGTCTAATTCATCTGTTTTGTTTTAATTTGTTTCTTGTGTTTTGGGTATCATATCTAAGAAACCATTGCCAAATCCAAGGTCATGAAGATTTACTTATGTTTTCTTCTAAGAGTTTTTAGTTTTAGCTCTGGCACTTAGTTCTTTGCTCCATTTTGACTTAATTTTTATATACTGTATGAGGTAAGGATCTAATTTTATTCTTTTGCATGTAGATATTCAGTTGTCCTAGCATCATTTATTAAAGACAATATTCTTTCCCACTGAATGGTTTTTGTACCTTCATCAAAATAAATTGGTCATAGATGTATTGGTTTATTTCTAGATTGTCAATTCTATTCCATTAATCTATATGTCTACCCTTATGTTAGCATCATACTTTTTTGATTATTGTAGCTTTGTAGTAAGTTTTGGAATTGAAGAAGTGTGAGTGTTCCAACTTTGTTCTTTTCTAAGATTGGTTTGGGTATTTGTGGTCTCTTGCAATTCTGTATGAATTTTAGGATCAGCTCTTCCACTTCTTAAAAATAAATGGTCATTTAGATTTTGACAGAGATTGCATTAATCTAATGGAGAATAATTCCATTTTAACAATATTATGTCTTCTAACCCATGAATATGCAATGTCTTTCTATTTATTTAAGTCTTCTTTAATATATTTTAGCAATGTTTTATAGTTTTCAATGCACTAGTCTTGTACCTCCTTGGTGAAATTTACTCCTAAATATTTCACTCTTTTTTATGCTATTATAAATGGAATTGTTTTCTTAATTTCCTTTTGGGATTGTTCATTGCTAGTATATATAAATACAACTGATTTTTGCATATTGGTCATGTATCCTCCAACTCTGATGAATTCATTTCATAGAACTATGTTCTATGTTATAGTTAGTAGTCAAAACCACACTAGAGAGTGCCTGAATAACTTGGTACAATGAGTTACTTCAGAAAAACCATTACATTAAAAAAAAAAAAAGACAGTTTTCTTATCACATTTCTATTTTAATTGATATAATGGCTATTATTATATACCTCTTCCACAAAATAATGGTGAATTTAAAATAAACCTTTCTGCATATGACCAGAACAATTGCAATGTACTCTTGCTTTCAGAAAGACTATTATTTTTGTTAACAAAACATTGTTTGTCTGGTGGGTAAATAATAAACCTGTCAGCCCAAGACCTATGAACCACTGAAGAAAGCAAAGAAGAATTAGGAGCTAAGCAAAATCGATTTTTAAAGAAATGGTCAGGAGATATAAAAATGTATTTTAACACTTTAGACTCAGATACATTTCTTGTGCAAGTTTATCTTAAATAGCACATAGAACCTGTCTATCTATTGGTAAAAACTTCACAGTATTTGCAGACAAGTTTAAACCAAAGTACCAGAAAGTCTGCCACTACAAAGAAAATAAACACACAAAACTTATGTCATAAAACATTGAGCGAATTTAAAGCAGAAAGGATTCATAAAAAATTTAAAAGCTTAACAATGATTAGGGAGAAGAGACTAAGTGCCACTGAAAAAATCTAGCTCAGAGATAATTACGTGATTAAAAGGGTGGAAATAAGAACTTAATTCTCTAGCAATAAAGAAAAAGAGCTGAAGCAGAAATAGGTTGGCTCAGGAATGAGATTGATCACAAAGGAAAATTGAAGGAACTAGATGATACATGGCCAGGGGACAAAAACCTGGGGAAGAATCAGATTTCACATTAAGAGCTTAATGAACAAAGTAAGCAACGTGCAGAGAGCTTAAGCAGCAGAATTATCAACCCATAACATCCCTATCTGCAGTACTCGTAGAACCCAAGCTCTCTAGGCAGAGGTGTGAAGTAACTGGCTGAAAATATTTTAAAGCAAGTACAAAGGATAAATTTTATGGCATCAAGGACATGACATTTTAAATAATTTTGTTTTAAAGTCCCAGCTTAAATTCCCTTGAGTGGTAGCAGGAAGAGGTGATCAGTGACAAAAAAGGGATTTGCTCTTTAGAGTTTGCTCTAAGTCTGCTTTATCATGCTGATCTAATAGTGTTTGAAAGTTCAGGTCAGCATCCATCAGTGTTGGAAATCATTTAGCATTCAAAATTTCACAGGGTGTTCATAGAGGTGAACCCTGCCTCCAGCAAGGTCAACATGTGAATATATTGGTTATTTTAAAGCTAAAAATCTAAACTAGTGGATGATTTTTTCCTTTATGAATTAAAGCATCCTTCATTTACAAAAGTTTTAAATATGACATCTCTTGTCTCATAATTAAAATGCTTCCAGTTTTTAAAAAAATCAAGTGCTGTATAGTATTAGGAGAGTATCTTTTACAAGGTAAACTTGTGATATTCATTCTCCCATGTAATGGGCACTGTAACGTGGTACCCAGAATCCTTTCAGGGAAGGACTTGCTGCCTCAGCTATGGGAAGCGCTGGTGACAAACAGCTTTGAACTGTCAGCACCTTCAAGGGATTCACTCAGCTGCAGAGAGCCACCTTGCACAAGGTCACACTCTTTGTGGGGTGGCCCACTCCAATGACTGATCTATGCAGGAGTACAAAGGCCAGCTGTTTTAGCCCAAGTTAGAACAATTCTGAAAGCCCATTCTCCCTCCAGAGCACCCTGCTGGGTTGACTTCTCCTTCTGCTCAGTCCTGCTTCCACACCCTCCCTTCTGTAAGTGTTGATCCCAAGGAAGCAACTGACAAAGGATTAATCCAAAATTTATAAGCAGCTCATGCAGCTTAATAACAAAAAAACAAACAACCCAATCCAAAAATGGGCAGAAGACCTAAATAGACATTTCTCCAAAGAAGATATACAGATTGCCAACAAACACATGAAAGGATGCTCAACATCACTAATCATTAGAGAAATGCAAATCAAAGCTACAATGAGATATCTTCTCACACCAGTCAGAATGGCCATCATCAAAAAATCTAGAAACAATAAATGCTGGAGAGGGTGTGGAGAAAAGGGAACACTCTTGCACTGCTGGTGGGAATGTAAATTGATACAGCCACTGTGGAGAACAGTATGGAGGTTCCTTAAAAAACTAAAAATAGAACTACCATATGACCCAGCAGTCCCACTACTGGGCATATACCCTGAGAAAACCATAATTCTAAAAGAGTCATGTACCAAAATGTTCATTGCAGCCCTATTTACAATAGCCCGGAGATGGAAACAACCTAAGTGGCCATCATTGGATGAATGGATAAAGGAGATGTGGCACATATATACAATGGAATATTACTCAGCCATAAAAAGAAACGAAATTGAGCTATTTGTAATGAGGTGGATAGACCTAGAGTCTGTCATACAGAGTGAAGTAAGTCAGAAAGAGAGAGACAAATACCGTATGCTAACACATATATATGAAATTTAAGAAAAAAAAAATGTCATGAAGAACCTAGGGGTAAGACAGGAATAAAGACACAGACCTACTATGTCATGAAGAACCTAGGGGTAAGACAGGAATAAAGACACAGACCTACTAGAGAATGGACTTGAGGATATGGGGAGGGGGAAGGGTGAGCTGTGACAAAGCGAGATAGAGGCATGGACGTATATACACTACCAAACTTAAGGTAGATAGCTAGTGGGAAGCAGTCGCATAGCACAGGGAGATCAGCTCCGTGCTTTGTGACCGCCTGGAGGGGTGCGATAGGGAGGGTGGGAGGGAGGGAGACGCAAGAGGGAAGAGATATGGGAACATGTGTATATATATATAACTGATTCATTTTGTTGTAAAGCAGAAACTAACACACCATTGTAAAGCAATTATACTCCAATAAAGATGTTAAAAAAAAAAAAGACATTCTGCACATTAGACTGCATACCAGAGACTGTTTTCCAAGGAGCCCAACTTCTAAGTATGTAAAGAAAACGTATCCAGATTGTAAAAATGTACAGATTACAGAAAATATGTAAAGAAAAATTTATCCAGATTATTGAATTATATACATATTTTCAGAGATAATAGAGGATTGAAAGAAAATTATAAAAAAATGGAAGGACTTGGATAATATCAAGTAGAGAATGAAAGTTCGAGCTAATACAGACAACAGTGGTCAAAGGGAGTGTGTGTGAGTATACTCTCAAGGATATGCCTTTCCTTTTTTTTTCAAATGAATATTACCAGAATTAAAAAACAGGTGGTGTTGTTCTTCTCCTCCCGTCCATAAGAAAATAGAATTCACCTACACTTTACTGTTGGTGGACAAAATGAGGATTATTAATAAAATTGAAAAAGGGCAAAAAGAATAGAAAGTTGGAACAGGGAAAGGAAAATTTCTATAATAATTTTACAGTATTAGTTCATCTATGGTTCTCTTTTCTATTTTCACTTCCAACACTGGTTTGTACACAGACTTTTTTTTAATTTCCTTAAATCAAAATCTGATATTGTATATAGATTTCTGTTGACTTTGCATCACAAACATTTGTTTTTGCCTCCAAAAGCACATTTTAACTAGTAACAGAAAGGTTAAACACAAAGTTCATTCTTATATAACCTAAGTATTTAAATCTAAATTTTAAGTTGTTTGTGATTCATGCATATTCTGTTAGTTTGCTAGGGCAGTCAGAACAAAGCACCACAAACTAGGTGGCCTAAACAATAGAAATTTATTGTCTCACAGTTCTGGCAGCTGAAACTTTGAGATCAAGGTGTTGGCAGGGTTGGCTGTTTCTGTGGGCTATGAGGGAGATTCTGTTCCATGCCTCTCTCCTAGCTTCTGGTAGTTTTCTGACGATCTTCAGAATTCCTTAGCTTCTGCTGCATCACCCTGATTTCTTCTTCACATGGAGTTCTCTCTATGTGCATTCACAAAGAGAGAAAATTCTCCCTGTTATAAGGGCAGAGTCATATTGGATTAGGGTCTACCCTGATCTTAACATAAGGTTCTGCAAACATCCTATTTCCAAATAAGATCACATTTACAGGTACTGGGAATCAGGACATCAACATCTTTTTGGAGGACACAATTCAACCATATACATATGAAATTTTTTTCACGCGCACAAGTAAGTTACAACAAGTTCTAGTAAGATATGTACATTGAAGGTGGCCTAATACTTTCGATAACATTTAGCTTGAGCAAAAGAAAAAGAAAAACCTTACTTTTTTTTTTGCTGTGTCTCTTATTTTATCATAAATTCTGCTCATGCCAGATTGATCTCAGTAAATTAACATGTATTGACTATTACATGCAAAACATTTTGCTATGCACTTTGGGTGATACGAAGATATACAAGTTGAGGACTTTGCTTTTTAAGAGTCTGTAATATTGTATTTATAAAAATATCACGGGTACAAAGACATTTAGATCTACTCTCTGCAATTTAAGAAAAATGTTACAGAGTTCTTCAGTTTTGTATACATTTCTTCATTGCAGAATTTGGTTTATACTCTGAGAGCTGGAAGTTGTGAAAAGTCCTTGAATGATGTAATTCTATGAATTTATACCACCAGTTACATTGAGAATGACTATAATATAACAAGACCTTTTCAATTGATAAAGGAAACTTAAAGCATTTTTATTGCTGAATAAAACAATGATCTATTGCACAAAAGATCAACTGGTAGTTAACTTCATGTTATAGGATCAGCACTTTACATTTATTTGACATTCATGAAAAATTATCCTTGGGTATTAATTGCATGACTTTAGTTGAGAGTGAACAGCTTTAGGCACAGGATCTGGGACAGTAACCCTTTGCTTAAAAATTTGCTCTGTGACCCCTTAGCAAACAGCATACAATATATTATTATTTTTACATAAAATCCTGATTAATGCTATATTCAATTGCCCTGTTTCACTATTGTTTAAAAAAGAACAAAAATTTAGGCAAGTAAGAACCACTCTCTAAGAAGATGGGTTTAAGTGTCATGTTCCATATAATCCTATAGATTACATAGATCTCTGTTCACCCTCAAAGCAGTTTACAAGATTAAATTCAAAATGAGATAATTTGTATTTTTGGAATAATGTCTCTTTTTACAAATCATGTTACAAGATTTAAGACATATTTAGCCATGGGAAGAGAAGATAATCTTCAGTAAAGAATTTATGCCTCCCCTATGATATCATCTGCTAAGAATAGTGTTAAATCCAACTTCAGATCTTTGATTGTAAAGAAAATTATATGCATAGGCACCAAGGTAAACTGAAGACAATTCATCAATAAGATCTACCTCCTATAAAGATAAAATCATAATGCACAGATATATATCATTCTGGATATCTGAATTACCTTGATAGCTGAGCTATAACATTTTAAATACTATCAATTAAAATTTTTAATTATTTTTAATGGCCACATTTCTTCAACGTACTCTGCACTTCACTGTCATGTTAAGTAGAAGATGTGTAATGAAACTTTCTTGACACCTTAGCCATTATTATTTAATATTTGTTACTTAATATAGCAAAATATGATTTTAGACACATATGTATAATGAGATTTAGTCCTGAGGGGGCCCTGACCAAGACATGGGCCCTGAATTTTCTTTCTTGATGTCAGTTTGCTTTTTAATTATCTGTTGCATCTTTATGAGAAACTGCCTTGTGAAAAATTAATTGGTACCTCATGATTTGATGTTACCTTCTTTTATGTGGATTTCTTATTGTTCAGAAAATTATATTCTTCATTATGTTAATTCCCACCACTCAAAAGTTTTATCTCCAACTGAATATCATTGGCTCAAAAACCGTCCCCAAAATCTTTGTATCCTTTCTTCTATAGTAAGTATCTTACTTTCAAAAGAGCATAAAGAAAACATACGCCATATCTTTTTAAGAATTAGGTAAAAAATTTAGAGAGGTAGTTTACTATAAATTCAATAAATACATATAAGAGATAATTCTGTAGCTAAGACTCTAAGATTTTCTTAGTGCTTGACATTTATTAGAATTCTAGGTATAAGTAATATTAAGAATACCACTTAACCTACACAAATAAATATATAGTATTTATGAGCACAAGATTACAAATCAAAGAACCTTTTTTATCTTGTGTTTTATAGGTAAAACTCAGCTTTAAAAAATATATATATATAGTGCTTTGAACGATGCAGGGGTTAGGGCCCTCAATGCGTGTGCACTGGAAAATCTACATATAACTTTCCCATAGGCCTTCCAAACCTGTGGTTCTGCATCTGTTGATTTAACCAACTGCAGATCTCCTTTAGTACCGTAGATTATTATTGGGAATAATCGTTGGGGAGGTCTGACTTAAAATAATGGAAAACTTAAAATAAGGCACATAAAATACATTTTCAGCAACCTTGGAGGTAAAGAGGTAGATAATTTTCCAGAACTGCTAAAACTGAGGTACAACCCTAGTTTTTAAATAGCTACTGATTGGGAGAAATAAGCTATATTAATTAAAATGCCAGAGAGCAAGAAAACAAATGTCTTTAAAATTGGACGTAGAATTAGAAGTCACAAGGGAAGATCATTCAAGTCATAGCATAATTTAGCTGCTTCCCACATGGGGAACTTTAGGCAACATACCCTGCTGTGAGTAACAGCAGGAATTTGTTTATGTTACCAAGGCTAATGACAACCCTGGGCAACATAGGAAAAAAGTGACAGTGAAAGAGTAACAGTATAAATTTTGAGAGCGCCCACATGATGGATTGTCTTGCTTGTGAAATCCCTTTTGTAATAGCATTTAATATCTCAAACATTAACATATTAAGCAAAGGTTAAATTGGTCAATAACACTAAAGGACAGAAGATAATTTAAAAATATTTCTAAAAAAACTGCCTCCTTGAAATGAGCTCTATAATCATCCAATAAGAATAAGTTTCCTCAAGAAAACCTAATGTTTTAAGTGATAGTGATAGTTCAGTTGAAAGGGATGAAAACTAACTAAAAGCAAATAAGAGACTTACTGGATGAAATTGCTGGAAAGGATTAATTGGTGGGTAGGGAGGAAGCTTTTCCAACCTATGTTTTTCCAACTAATTCTGGTCTAGAAAATTTTTAAACAATTCAAGATTACAGATGTAAGAACTGTGTTGTCTTAAGAGCTGTGACTGGCAACTGTCTCCTGCATTCTAAATTTTCATTTTTCTTTCATGAACAGATTTTCATATCATGTAATATATTATAGAAGAATAGAATTAAGACAAAGACAATAAAAAATATTCTATAAAGTTTTATCGTAAAAGAATACATGCAAGCGTGTTGCAACATATGTAATACAATTCAAATGTTCCTGGTCATCTAAATTTTCTGTGACCAGAATTATATTTTACATGGTCATATGACATAAAAAAGTAACTGCTGAAAAAAATACCATATGGCTAGTAGAAACCTTGGGGACTATGTAGCTACAGTTTAACTTCATCACATTAACACCTAGAGGACAATACAGGTTCCAGGGCTCCATGCAAGGATACAGACCACAGTAGTTGGGGAGTTGTTAGATGAGGAAGTTGTATTGTATTATCAACTCATTTGGTAATTGTGAAGCAGTGTCTGTGTTTGAAAGCTACTAACCTATCACACCAACTGTTTATTTTACAGCCATAGAACAAAGAACAAGGTGATTAAGTAATTCACTTAGCGTTTCCTAGCCAGGACATGAGCTCAAGGTTTCTATCAACCATCAGTTCTGTGCTGTTCTTCCAATTCAATTCAATTTAATTCATGAATCCAATGGAAGAACAAGTATTCATTGACCATTTATTCTGGGTTTTATTGTTCCAATCTTAGATGAGTAATTCTAGGTACACTAGTGGAGATATTTTATTTTTATTTATTTATTTTTGCGGTACGTGGGCCTCTCACTCTAGTGGCCTCTCCCGTTGCGGAGCACAGGCTGTGGACGCGCAGGCTCAGCAGCCAAGGCTCACGGGCCCAGCAACTCCGCGGCATGTGGGATCTTCCCAGACTGGGGTACGAACCCATGTCCCCTGCATCGGCAGGCGGACTTTCAACCACTGTGCCACTAGCGAAGCCCTAGTGGAGATATTTTAGATAAAGTTTTCTTAAACCAGAATATATTGAAAGAGTTCAGGGCTTGAATCCTTTGAAATTATGCTAAATTTTAGGTTCTAAAATTTAGGTTCTAAAATTTATGCCATTCTAAAAATAGCATAAGTCCATCTTTATTAAATTTCCATAAGTTTTATCAAAATTTCAAAGGGGAAATAATTACGTTCCCCCCCCAAATTAAGACCCATTGATCCAAATCCTTATCCCTAACTGATTTCCTTTTCAAGACCATGTTACCCTGAGAAAACCAAAATTCAAAAAGAGTCATGTACCAAAATGTTCATTGCAGCTCTATTTACAATAGCCAGGACATGGAAACAACCTAAGCGCCCATCATCGGATGAATGGATAAAGAAGATGTGGCACATATACACAATGGAATATTACTCAGCCTTAAAAAGAAATGAAATTGAGCTATTTGTAATGAGATGGATAGACCTAGAGTCTGTCATACAGAGTGAAGTAAGTCAGAAAGAAAAAGACAAATACCGTATGCTAACACATATATATGGAATTTAAGGGAAAAAAATGTCATGAAGAACCTAGGGGTAAGATAGGAATAAAGACGCAGACCTACTG
Source organism: Phocoena sinus (assembly GCF_008692025.1). NCBI lineage: Eukaryota > Metazoa > Chordata > Mammalia > Artiodactyla > Phocoenidae > Phocoena > Phocoena sinus. The sequence goes on along the minus strand of NC_045767.1, from coordinate 123,853,965 downwards.
GAGAACGGACTTGAGGGTATGGGGAGGGGGAAGGGTGAGTTTTGACAGGGCGAGAGAGAGTCATGGACATATACACACTAACAAACGTAGTAAGGTAGATAGCTGGGGGGAGGCAGCCGCAAGGCACAGGGATATTAGCTCGGTGCTTTGTGACAGCCTGGAAGGGTGGGATGGGGAGAGTGGGAGGGAGGGAGACGCAAGAGGGAAGACATATGGGAACATATGTATATGTATAGCTGATTCACTTTGTTATAAAGCAGAAACTAACACACCATTGTAAAGCAATTATACCCCAATAAAGATGTTTAAAAAAAAAAAGAAGTAGAACATTAACCCCAAGTCTTGCAATTTCATATTTATCTATCTTCCCCAAATATATTGGCTACTGGAATTAAATTGTGTTACCACAATTCAATCACTTTTTCCTTGCTCTCTTATTTGCACATAAAACTCACAAAAAGTAAAACATACTGAACATTCCTTTTATGATTTTTATTCTCCACTTTTATAATTTCAGAGAAATAAAGAGTAAGAAAATAAGTCAAGTGGATAACACATACACATAATAACATCATTTGCTTTGTTTCAGCATGCCTGGTATTTGGAAAGTAATTGCATTCTCTGGTCACAGAATGAGAGTCTAAAGTGAAAAAGACTTTTCATCAGATGTCTTTATTCAGCATTATATTTTGTATGAAAGCACTAGTAATATATATTGAGAAAGAATGCAACAAATATACATACTGTTTTTGTAATAGGAAAATTTTTGAGGAAAAAATAATTAAATGTCTTGCAAGAGCAGATTTTTCTATCTCTTGAGGTTAGAAGAGCAATTATGTTTCTTTGAGCAGCTGATGGAGGACATCATCAAAATGGAATTACTTCTTTGTGAGAGAACTGTCAGCTTACCTTTATATTAATAGATAATAACTTTGGAATATATCTGTGGGGAAAGAAAGCCTGTTTCAGTAAGTGGTGTCTTTATTGTACTACTCAACCTAAGCCAAAATATTCTCTCAGATTGCTCCTCTAGTTACATTACCTCAAATTAAAAAATATACAAAAATTTCACAAAATACCTTTTTTCCCCTAACCAAATTGACAAAGTATCACTGATATCAAGTAGTTCATATTATGCCCAAATCGTAGCTTTTGGATTGTCCTAATGATTCTTCTAGAGATTCAGGGTACTTGAAAGTATATATTAAAATACATATTATAACTGCAATTGTTTGGATGTTACATCATAATAATAGTGAATTTAATAAGATGAAGTATCAACTGACAGAAGTCACAACTAAATAAATGATAAAACTTTCAAAATATAATTTGATATACTGATTTATTCATTGATGAATATTTGGGGAATGAAGATACTTTATAATATAATTGGTTTTAGAATGTACCTGTAGCACATAAAAGGCTGTACTAGGTTTCATCTTAGGAGAAATCAATTTTTTCACGAAGTTTCATGTGTGTGAGACTATACATGCCAAAAATATTTTATGTTTATTTCCATTATGACCAGGAACAGTTGAGCAAAATGTGGTTATTTGATCCAGGCTAAACCTGTGAAGTCCAGAGAATTTGTTTTGGTGACATTATCCTTGCTATTTGACATTCAATTGGTAATTCTTTCCCAATTTTCAATCATCCAACACTCCTCTGTTATCCAGCTTGCTCCCCCTTCACCCAAACATGCATGGAGCTGATAGCAGCCACTTGAACATGTTAACTCACTCATTTTTCTTTAGAGTTAATGTAGTAGCTCAGCCAAACATTAAACTCCTCTCTAATTGTGAAATAAAATTGTTTTTCCTGAAAGTTAATTAAAGGAGGGAGCCTCTAAATGACACTATACTTACTGAAATGCAGAATAATTCTGAATCCAAATCTGATGTCCTTTTTTTGAGGTTCTCTAGCAGTAATGATAGGAGAGTATATAAACAGAAAAGATGGAACCAGTCTTTTTGTTCATCTGTAATGGAAATGTTGAACAAGGAGCTAGTCTGCTTTGTCTTCTGAAGGTTTATTGCACAGAGGGTTTGGGATGTGGGTGGGCACATCTGGGACATGAAAACATTTTTGAAGGACTTATTTTGTGGCACCATGTAAAAATAAATAATTAAACATAATCTTAACATGTTCTTTTAGTTTATAATGTGACAATAATAATCATCAGAGAAATAAATATGCAAGTAAGTTAATATACTTTCTTAAAAATACTGTATACTTTTAGTTGGGTGATGAGCATATAGTTACATGTCTAGGAAATATTATATTTAGTTATAAATGTTCATCAAAGACACATGATTTCAAGAATTGAGTGGTAAAAGGCAAAGAGCTTGGCAAACTATAGTAAAGAAAGAATTTCAGATATGGCAGAGTAACTTGTTGCAGACCAAGTCTCTGAGAAAAATTAGGGAATTTATTTTTGTTTATATCTAGTCAAGAGAATGGAGAGCTACACAGACAATCATGTCTTGTAAGGGCCAGGAACCTGGTGGGAAGGATGGGGAGGGCACAACTTTGAGTGTAACATTGCCTTGGAGGACTGTTGTAGTTCCTAAGGCTAAGAAGACAGCCACGAAGTAGATAGGAATCTAAGCTGAAGTTCTGGCCTTCTTAGGGTCTATAGAAACAAACCTTAGAGTTCAGGTCCAAGATAGCAGGACTTGAGGGGACAAAAGTTCCAAAGAAAAGAGAACACTGATGAAAGTCTAGCATTGTGTCAGGGTTTTTTGCCCCTCAAGCCATTGCTAAATTTTATTTGATGTTGGGTCAAGAGTCTAAGAAGTAGAGTCAGAAGTGGAAGGTAAGGTCTGGGCATCTGCACAGAGTGTTTGGCAGTTTCACAGGATGGAGGAAAAAATGTTAGGGGATGAACTCTAGTGATTGCCACTGACTTCCTGTTAGGATCATAGAAATATACCTTAGGAACATGGATGATGAGAATTAGATCAATTCTCACAAAAATGGGAAGCTCAGCCCTAAACAAGCAAAACCCCACAGTGGAAAAAATTGGTTTGCTCCATATCTAAGGTGCCTGAGAGAAAGCAGAAGAATATTCTGTCTGGAGGAAGATAGTATGAGACAAAACATCAAATTATCTCTATAATTTTTCATAAGCTAAAACCAACATTTAATCAAATTTATTAGGCATGCCAGGAGATAGAATTAAAAGACAGAAACTAAGAAAATAAACAGTATGAGCAGATCCAAAGGTGAATCAGAGTTGGAGTTATGTATTATAGCCTTTAAAATAATGAAGAGTAAGATCTTAACAAAATTGTTGATGAGATGGAGAATCTCACCATATAACTGGAATTTATAAACAATAATCAAATGGAAATTATAGAATTAAAAATATAATTGACATTAAGAATGCAACAGATGTGTTTAACTGCAGATTAGACTATTGAAGAGAGGATTAGTGATCTAGAAGAGAGATTGTTTGCAAATATACAGACTGAAGTACGGAGAGAAAAGAGAGTCTGTAATATAGAAAAGAAATCCAGGATATATGACATACAATAAAAAGATTTAATATCTGTATTATATTTTCAAAATAAGAGAGAGAATGTTATAAAATGTTATAAAAGCAATATTTTAATAGATAACGTGTGAAAATTTTCCGCAATTGATAAAAGGACATCAAGCCACACAATCCAGAACTTTAGCAAATACAAAGGAGGACTGTGGTGGATAGAAAGAAAACCTAGGCATATTAGAGTAAAATTAACTTTTTAAAATGCATAAAGAACATTTGAAAAAGCAGCCAGATAAGACATTATATTCAAAGAAAAAATATTTCATAAAAGAAACATGCAGAAGGTAATGAAGTGACATCTTTAAAATGCTGAAAGAAAATATGTGTGAACCAGGAATTCTTTATCCAGGAAAAATATTCCTCAAAAATGAAAATGAAATTAAAATGTTTCCAAACAAAAACTGAGAGGACTCCTCAACAGCAAATCTACATGAACCTACACATTAAAAGGAGTTCATTAGATAGAAGAATAATGATCCCAAATAGAAGCATAGAAATGAAAGACAGAATGAAGAGCAGTGGAACAGATAAACACATGGGTGAATCTAAACAAATATAACTCAAGAAATGATAATAACCCCTTTGGGGTCAAAAATAGATACAGAATTGAAAATTATGACAATTATACCATAAATGGTAAGGCAGTGGTTTTAAATTAAATGAAATAGCTTTTAAATCTTTGTATTTTAAAGGAAATACTGCATATTAATAACTAATAATGATTATGAGTAAAGTTAATGGGCTATTGCTCCCTGTCATAACAAAACATATAACAGAAGCAAAATTATAATGTGTGGGGCTTCCCTGGTGGCACAGTGGTTGAGAGTCCGCCTGCTGATGCTGCCGATGCAGGGGACGCGGGTTCGTGCCCCGGTCCGGGAAGATCCCACATGCCGTGGAGCGGCTGGGCCCATGAGCCATGGCCGCTGAGCCTGCGTGTCCGGAGCCTGTGCTCCGCAACAGGAGAGGCCACAACAGTGAGAGCCCCGTGTACCGCGAAAAAAAAAGAAGGATAGTGTGTGAAATGGAATTGAAAATGAGACATTATTGTAGACCTTCTTTTTCAGCATAATTTACTGATGAATTCACTGTTCCTAAACATGGATGTTCTAGATCCTCACTGTTCAATAGAAATATAATATGAGCCTATGACCATATTAAACAAGTAAAAATAAACATGAAAATAAGCATAATGGTATATTTTAACACAATATATCTTAAATATCATTTCAACATATAATATAAAATATTAGATATTTTATACTCTTTTTGTCAAATTAAGTTTTCAAAATCTGGTGTGCATTTCAGATTTACAGCTCATTTCAAACTGAAATAGCCACATTTCAGGTGCTCAATAATCACATGTGGTTAGTGGCTACCATAATGGACAGCAGAGGTCTAGACTGTAAGCAGGAATAAACTCAGATTACATCTATATGAATTTGATCTACTGACCAGTAAGTAGTCTAATGATATATCAGATATTAAAGTTTATATTTTATTGTAATACTTTAATAAATAATTTTCTGTTTAGAGTCTAGTTCCCTAGCAATTAATATAATCTCAGTTCCTGAAATATAATGCCACTTGGTGGTATGGATACCAAAGTGAAAAGGAAATTCTGTCTGGAATACAATAACATCAAATTGTTTAAATCCAGCCCCCTCCCCGCCCAAATCAAAGTCGAAACCACTGTCACAGTCATTATTATATAGTCAGTGTTTAACCCATAATTCAATAGCAGCTATTTATCTATCTTAGTGCAATCTTGCTTGCTTGTACAATTTGGTCAAAAAAGCCTAAATATCAATGAAATGTAATCTCACAATAGCTGACTTAGGCATTGCCTTAATTTTCAATTACTTTGTATTGAAAAACATGTTAATTAAAAGAAAGTCTGTCACCTTTACCTCATTAAGGTAACTCTTCTATCTTGGCAACAAAGGTAAATGAAAAGCAGGCTTTATAAAAATGAAAATGTAATAGCTCTTCTTGACCAGATTAGTACTCATTTCTAGAGGCATGCAGATTGTCCTCTACTATAATCCCTTAATTACTCCTTGGGGCCATAAATATAACCAATCTTTAGAAGAGGGATGCAAATATACTGCTTTGAAAACAGAAAAAGTTTATGTCACCCAGAGATTCTGTATGTTAAATTATGGATTGTAAAAATGTAGCAGCCATGTGATTCAGTGAGGACAAGCAAGCACACTTACCATTTGGAAGATTCTACTTTGCTTCCCGGGTGTTTTTGTTTGTTCTTTTGTTCTATAATTGAAGCATTTTCTCTTTTAATTGGGAAAAGATTTGATAGAGTGACATTAAATGTTCTTTTCAGAACAGAATGTCTTAAAAATGGACTGAGCTATGGATATTCAAACAAAAGTATAACATCTTAATTATATCATTCATAAACTTTGAAAAATTATTTTATATAAATCAATAATGGATTCATTAATGTAAATAACTTCTGTAACATACTAATACTATTCATTAATATCTTACACACTTAGATTCTTAGGGTTAATGTATATAAATTTACTTTAAACTGTAAAAAAGTTACTAGTCATGAGGTTAACTAAAGTATGTTTAATAGTTTTCCCAAATATATTTGAGAGACACCAAAATCTTTGGTGAAACCTTAACCATTTTTCAAAAAGAAACACATAGTTTTTTGCATATATTAATATCAAATAATTTTATCCTCAAAACAAATTTTGCTTCTAATGAAAGTAGATATTTGTTTCCCAGATGTGTCTTCTCTCACCATTTATCCTTTCAACAAATATTGATTAAATGCTTATCATCTGTCCAAAACTATCTTTAGTACTGTGAACATGCAGTAACAAAAGTTCATTTACATTCCGCATTCACATACCAATGAAAATATTGAGAAAGACAAAATTTGAAACTACTCTGAAAACTAGAATACAAACAAAAACAAACAAAACCCCAGTGCCTAGTTTTCAACTGCTGTGAGGAATGTCCACTGAATCTCTTGCTAAAAGGAGATGACTGATGGACAAAATTATGGAATTTCATTCAATCAGTATGGATTGAATGCCTCCTACATGACTGGTATCAGTCCTAGCATAGCCCTATCAACACATATCCTGTTTTTTCATGCCTCCACCAAGAACACTGTGTAACAGGATATACAAAGAAGTTGGGTATTGAGATGCATAGCCGATAAGTACATATTTTTGAGAATACTGCATTCATAGATGTATATTGTTTCATTGTCTACATGTGATAGGATGAGAATTACAGATTTAGAACCAGTTTCATGAAAAAGGATACTTAATCTCAGTGAAAGTTTAGACTTTTACACTTATAATATCTGTGATGTTTGGAAGGTTATCTCCCCTTTATGAACCTCAGTTCCCTAATTTTTCAAATAGAGACAACGTTATCCACCTTATACAAACTTTCTTGGTATATTAATTGAATTAAATATAGAAAGTAGTCTTTGTTCTTGAGAAGGAATATAGCTTAGTGATTAAAAGCATGGACTTTCTATGACCACACCCTTGCTATGTGTTTTCTTTGTGTCCTTAAGCAACTTACTTACTCTCTGTGCTTTGTTTTTCACATTTGGAAAATGAGGATGATAAAATGATACCTATTTTGTAGTACTGTATTGAGGACCAAATAAATTAATATGTTTAAAGCATATCAAGCCTGGCATATCAACACCATTATTTAAGTATCAAGTATTGTCATTATTATTACTTGTATAGTATCCTCCCAAAAAGTAAATATTTGCATCAAGTTCCTTAAAAATAAATTTCTGATGCAAAGAGACAGAAAGATATCCTGTGTAAGTGGCTTGGAAGAATTACTATTGTTAAAATATCCATACAACCTAAAGCAATCTACATATTTAATGCAATCTCTATCAAAACACCCATGACATTTTTCACAGAACTAGAAAAAATAATCCAAAAATTGATATAGAACCACAAAAGACACTGAATAGCCAAAGCAATTTTGAGAAAAAAGAACAAAGCTGGAGTTATCACACTCCCTGACTTCAGACTATACTACAAAGCTACAGTAATCAAAACAGTATGGTACTGGCACAAAAAGAGACACATAGATCAATGGAACAGAATAGAGAGCCCAAAAAATAAACCCACGCACTATGGTCTATCTATGACAAAGAGGAAGGAATAGACAATGGGGAAAAGTCAGTCTCTTCAATAAGTGGTGCTGGAAAAACAGGACAGCTACATATAAAAGAATGAAATTAGAACACTCTCTAACACCATGTACAAAAATAAACTCAAAATGGATTAAAGGCCTAAATGTAAAATGGGATAGTATAAAACTACTAGAAGTAAATATAGGCAGAACACTGTGACATATATCATAGCAATATTTTTTTGGATCTGTCTCTTAAGGCAAAGGAAACAAAAGAAAAAAGGAACAAATGGGACCTTAATGAACCTTAAAAGAAATGGGAAAATATGAAACTTAAAAGCTTTTGCACAACAAAGGAAACCATCAACAAAATGAAAAGACAACCTATGGAATGGGAGAAAATATTTGCAAATGATGTGACCAACAATGGGTTAATATCCCAAATATAAAAACAGCTCACACAACTCAATATCAAAATAAAACAAAAAAATCAAAAAATGGACAGAAGACCTGAGCAAACATTCCTCCAAAGAAGATACACATGTGGCTAACAGAAACATGAAAATGTGCTCAATATTACTAATTATTAGAGAAATGCAAATCAAAACAACAATGAGATATCACCTCATGCTTGTCAGAATGGTTATCAAAAAGTCTACAAATAACAAATGCTGGCCAGGATGTGGAGAAAGGGGAACCCTAGAAAATAGGTGGGAATGTAACTTGGATCAGCCACTAAGGAAAACAGTATGAAGTTTCTTCAAAAAACTAAAATTAGAACTACTGTATGATCCAGCAATTCCACTCCTGGGTATATATCCAAAGAAAATGAAAACACTAATTTGAAAAGATGCATGCACCCCAGTGTTCATAGCAACATTACTTACAATATCCAAGATATGGAAGCAGCCTAAGTGTCCATCAACAGATGAACGGATAAAGAAGATGTGGTGTATATATATACAATGTAATACTACTCAGCCATAAAAAAAGAATGAAATAATGCCATTTGCAGCAACATGGATGGACCTAGAGATTATAATACTAAGTGGAATAAGTCAGACAAAGACAAATATATGATATCACTTATATGTGGAATCTAAAAAAAAGACACAAATGAACTTATTTACAAAACAGAACAATGAACCAATGTTCATAGAATTACTCCCAAAAATATAGTCGTAATCCAAAATTTTCATGGTTTAAAAAAGGAAAACTGGGTAAATTCCATTTATTCTGCCTTCCTCTCATTTATCCCACAAGTGATATCAAGTGCTTACAACATACCAGGCACTGTACTAGGGTCTAATGATAAAATTGTCATGAAATAAGATAAAATTTCAGGCCTTGTGAAATCCACTACCAATAATCAGATAATCATAAAATAAACGTAAAATCAAACAGTTATAAGAACTCTTAAGAAGAGGTACAAATTGGAAGATTTGACCAAGGAAGGGCAATCATTGGCTTCATTAAGGAAGTGATGTTTGAACTGAAGTCTGAAGGAAGGATAGAGCTTAGCTAGGCAATGGTGATGGGGGGATTGAGGGAGGTACTGCAGCCTCAGAGATCAATATAAGCAAAGACTCTGTAGCGTGTTCTAGTAACTGAAAGAAGACCAGTGGGCCTGGAGTGGAATAAAGAAACAGAGGCATCACGAGGGATGATGCTTTGGAGGTAAATAAGCCAAGTTAAGGAGTCTTTATGATGAACGTGATTAGAGACTATTGAGGTTTATTAAAAACAGGGTGAGAGATGATTTTCTGATTTACTTTTTAGAAAGATCATTCATTACTATATTTTGCATTAATGTTTTTATTATGAAAACATTGAATAGCATGTGTGTATTATCTAATTACTGAAATAATTGTGTACCACCAATTTCAATGGGAATTATTTATTTTTGTTTAATTTGTTCAATGAGAATTACTCAGCAAGAGGTTTTTCAGGTTACAATTATCTTCTAGAAGCAGGGAAGACTATAGTCTGAAGCTCAGAGGAGAAGAATGGGTTAAAGATGAAAATTTGCAGGTTGTCTGCAAATAGACTATGGAGAGATCACAGTACAAGAGAAGGACCCAGAGTCAAATTTATGAAACCAAATTCATGGCCATATATGGGAAAGGAGGCTATAAAAGACAAAAACGGAGCAGGTAGAGAGGCAGGAGGAATAGCAGAGAGTAGTATGTCAGCGAAGCCAAGAAAAGAGTGTGTACCAAGATTTCAGCACTGCTGAGAAGTCTAATAATAAGTGGACTGAAAAACATTTCATTTTGAAACAAAAGGAGTACACTAATTAACTTAGTTGAGGTAAGCTAAAGTGAATATAAGCCAGACTGGAGGAAATTGAGAAGAGGAGAAGGAAAGTACAGCATTACTGAGAAACTTTTTTTCAAGAACTTAGCTTCAAAGATAGAAAAGAGAAAGAAATAACCAGAGGTAAACGAAGCATCTGGAAATACTGGTTTATAATTTTAGTTGTTTTTTTTTTTTTTTTTTTTTTTTTTTTTTTGCGGTACGCGGACTTCTCACTGTTGTGGCCTCTCCCATTGTGGAGCACAGGCTCTGGACGCGCAGGCTCAGCGGCCATGGCTCACGGGCCCAGCCGCTCCTCCGCACATGGGATCCTCCTGGAGCGGGGCGCGAACCCGTGTCCCTTGCATTGGCAGGCGGACTCTTAACCACTGCGCCACCAGGGAAGCCCCCTAGTTGTTTTTTTTAACAGAGGAGATTTAAAACTATTTAAAGATGAGAAAGTACCCTGTTGATGAGAATAAGAGGGCATAACTGATAGTAAAATGTCCCAGAAAATATAGAAAGAGGATAAAATCCATAGCATAAGATATTTGGAGTTACTAGTATTAGAAAAAATGAGTGAGCTTCTATTGTAGCAGTTGGAAGGATTATGAGATAAAGCTGGATGTATATAAATTTATGAATTAAATAAAATGTAAATGAGCGACTTTCCATCTGATGTCTTTTTGTTGGTTTGTTTTTCTCTATAGCTGGCATCAAGTGTTCCTCCTACTCAAATTCCCACAGATATGGCCAAGGAAACATATGATTAGGGAAAACTCTGTTAATGAAAAACAGGGATGGAACATCTATCTGCTGAAATTTTCAAACAATTACAGGTAGATATAATAGTGATGGGAATGGACTGAAGATTTAGAGGGCTAATTCAGGCTTCCTATCCCCCATCCTCAACCTACTTCCAAGTAGAAATATTCACTTCAGGAAGCTGAAATTTTGTCATTCTCAATCTAGAGATAATTAAGTAGTGTAATATCATTGAGATTAAAATACTGGAGTCTACTGACTCCAGTATTCAAATTCAAATTTTTTTGAATTTTTTTTTTTTAATTTTTTTGAAATATAGTTGATTTACAATGTGTTTCAGATGTACAGCAAAGTGATTCATATATATATATATTTTATATTCTCTTCCATTATAGGTTATTATAAGATATTAAATATAGTTAACTATTAAATATAGCTCCCTGTGCTATACAGTAGGTCCTTGTTGGTTATCTATATTACATAGAGCAGTGTGTTTATTTTAATTCCAAACTCCTAATTTATCCCTCCCCCCTCCCCTTTGGTAACCATAAGTTTGTTTTTCACATCTGTGAGTCTATTTCTGTTTTGTAAATAAGTTCATTTGTATCACTTTTTTTAGATTCCACATGTAAGTGATATCATATTTGTCTTTGTCTGGCTTACTTAGCTTAGTATGGTAATCTCTAGGTCTATCCATGTTGCTGTAAATGGCACTATTTCATTCTTTTATAAGGCTAATATTCCATTTTATATATAATAGTCATATATATATGTGTGTGTATATACACACACACACACATACCACATCTTCTTTATCCATTCATATGTTGATGGACATTTAGGTTGCTTCCATGTCTTGGCTATTGTAAATAGTGCTGCAATGAACACTGGGTGCATGTATCTTTTCGAATTATGGTTTTTTCTAGATATATGCCCAGGAGTGGGATTGTAGGATCATATGGAAGCTCTATTTTTGGATTTTTAAGGAACCTTCATATTGTTCTTTATAGTGGCTGTACCAATGTACATTCCCACCAACAGTTCCTTTTTCTCCACACCCTCTCCAGCATTTATTATTTGTAGATTTTTTGATGTTGGTCCTTCTGATCCCTGTGAGGTGATAACTCATTGTAATTTTGATTTGCGTTTCTCTAATAAATAAGAATGTTGAGCATCTTTTCATGTGCCTGTTGCCCATCTATATGTCTTCTTTGGAGAAATGATTTTTTAGATCTTCTGCCAGTTTTTGATTAGGTTGTTTGCTTTGTTAATATTGAGCTATATGAGCTATGTATATATTTTGGAGATTAATTCCTGGTCAGTTGCATCGTTTGCAAATATTTTCTTCCATGATATAGGTTGTCTTTTTTCTGTTTATGGTTTCCTCTGCTGTGCAAAAGCTCTTAAGTTTAATTAGGTCCCATTTGTTTATTTTTGTTTTTATTTTCATTACTCAAGGAGGTAGATCCAAAAAGATATTGCTGCAATTAATGTCAAGGAGTGTTCAGCCTGTGTTTTCCTCTAGGAGTTTTACAGTATCTGGTCTTGTATTTAGGTCTTTAATCCATTTTCAGTTTATTTTTGTGTATGGTATTAGAGAATGTTCTAATTCCATTCTTTTACATGTATCTGCCCAGTTGGCCCAGCAACATTTATGGAAGAGACTGTCTTTTCTCCATTGTATATTCTTTCCTCCTTTGTTGCAGATTAATTGACCATATGTGCATGGGTTTAATTCTGGGCTTTCTATCCTGTTCCATGGATCAATATTTTTGTTTTTGTGCCAGCACCAAACTGTTTTGATTACTGTAGCTTTGTAGTATAGTCTGCAGTCAGGCAGCCTGATTCCTCCATCTTTATTTTTCTTAAGTTTGCTATTGCCTATTCAGGGTCTTTTGTGTTTCCATACAAATTTAAAAATTGTTTGTTCTAGATCTGTGAACAATGCCATTGGTAATTTGATAGGAATTGCACTGAATCTGTAAATTATCATGGGTAGTATGGTCATTTTTAACAGTATTGAGTCTTCCAATCCAAGAACGTGGTATGTCTTTCCATTTATTTGTGTAATCTTCAATTTCTTTCATCAGCATCTTACAGTTTTTGAAGTACAGGTCTTTTGCCTCCTTAAGTAGGTATATTCCTAGGTATTTTATTATTTTCATGCAATGGTAAATGTGATTGTTTCCTTAATTTCTCTTTCTGATCTTCCATTGTTATTGTATGGAGATGCAACAGATTCTGTGTATTAATTTTGTATCCTGCAACTTTACTGAATTCATTGATGAGCTCTAGTAGTTTTCTGGTAGCATCTTTAGGATTTTCTGTGTATAATATCATGCCATCTACAAACAGTGACAGTTTTACTTCTTCTTTTCCAATTTGGATTCCTTTACTTTCTTTTTCTTCTCTGATTGCTGTGGTTAGGACTTGCAAAACTATGTTGAATAAAACTGGCGAGAGCATATATCCTTGTCTTCTTCTCGATCTCAGAGGAAATGCCTTCAGCTTTTCATTGTTAAGTATGATGTTAGCTGTGTGTCTGTCAAAAATGGCCTTTATTATGTTGAGGTAAGTTCCCTCTATGCCCACTTTCTGGAAAGTTTTTATCATAAATGGATGTTGAATTTTATCCAAAGCTTTTTATGCATCCATTGAGATGGTTTTTATTCTTATGGTTTTTATTCATATGGTTTTTATTCTTCAATTTGTTAATGTGGTGTATCATAATGATTGATTTGCAGATATTGAAAAATATTTGCATCCCTAGGATAAATCTCACTCGATCATGGTGTATAATCCTTTGAATGTATTGTTGGATTTGGTTTGCTACTATTTCGTTGAAGATTTTTTTCATCTATGTTCGTCAGTGATATTGGCCTGTAATTTCCTTTTTTGTGGTATCTTTGTTTGGTTTCTGTATCACAGTGATGGTGGCCTCATAGAACGAGTTTGGAAGTATTCTTTCCCTTGCAATGTTTTGGAATAGTTTCAGAAGTACAGATGTTAGCTCTTCTCTAAATGTTTGATAGAAGGATAGAATTCACCTGTGAAACCATCTGGTCCTGGACTTTTGTTTGTTGGAAGTTTTTAAATCACAGTTTCAATTTCAGTACTTGTGATTGGCCTGTTCATATTTTCTATTTCTTCTTGGTTCCATCTTGGAGATTATATCTTTCTAAGAAATGGACAAATTCTTCTAGTTTGTCCATTTTATTTGTCATATAGTTGCTTGTAGTAGTCTTATATGATGCTTTGTATTTCTGTGGTGTCTCTTGTAACTTCTTTTTCATTTCTAATTGTATTGATTTGGACCCTCTCCCCTTTTTTCTTGATTAGTCTAGCTAAAGGTTTATCAATTTTGTTTATCTTTTCAAAGAACCAAGTTTTAGTTTCATTGATTTTTTTCTATTGTTTTTTTAGTCTCTATTTCATTTATTTCTGCTCTGATCTTTATGATTCCTTTCCTTAACTTTGGGTTTTGTTTGTTCTTCTTTCTCTAGTTGCTTTAGGTGTAATGTTAAGTTGTTTATGTGAGATGTTCCTTGTTTCTGAAGGTAAGTTTATATTGCTATAAACTTCCCTCTTAGGACTGCTTTTGTTCCATCCCATAGGTTTTGGATCATTGTGTCTTCATTTTCATTGGTCTCTGGGTATTTTTGATTTCCTCTTTGATTTCTTCAGTGATCCATTGGTTGCTTAGCAGCATATTATTTAGCCTCCACGTGTTTGTGCTTTTTGCAGTTTTTTTCTTGTAGTTGATTTCTAATCTCATTGTGATCAGAAAAGATGCTCTATATGATTTCAATTTTCTTAGATTTACTGAGGCTTGCTTTGTGGCCCAGCATGTGATCTATCTTGGAGAATGTTCCATGGGAACCTGAAAAGAATGTGTATTCTGCTGCTTTCAGATGGAATGCTCTTTAAACATCAATTAAATAGCAATTAAGTCTATCTGGTCTAATGTGTCATTTAAGGCCTGTGTTTCCTTCTTGATTTTCTGTCTGGATGATCTGTCCATTGGTGAAAGTGGGGTGTTAATGTCCCCCACTATTACTGTGTTACTGTCAACTTCTCCTTTTATGTCTCTTAATATTTACCTTGTATATCAAGGTGCTCCTATGTTGGGTGCATAGATATTTATGATTGTTATATATTCTTGGGTTGATCCCTTGGTTATTATGTAGTATCCTTCTTTATCTCTTATAACAGTCTTTATTTTAAAGTCTATTTTGTCTGATTTTTCCATCCCCCTCACTTTATGTCTGTATGTGTCTCTAGATCTGAAGTGGGTCTCTTGTAGAGAGTATATATACGTGTCTTGTTTTTGTATCCATTAAGCCAGTCTATGTCTTTGGTTGGAGCATTTAATCCATTTACATTTAAGGTAATTATCAGTATGTGTGTTCTTATATCCATTTTGTTAATTGTTTTGGATTTGTTTTTGTACATCTTTTTCCCTACTTTCCCTTTTGTTCTCTTATCTCATGATTTAATGACTTTCTTTAGTGTTGTGTTTGGATTTCATTTTTTATTTGTGTGTATATCTACTGTAGATTTCTGGTTTGTGGTTACCATGAGGTTTTGTTACAGCAGTCTCTCTCTCTCTCTATATATATATATATATATATATACATGATTATTTTAAGTTGCTGATTGCTTTATTTCAAATGCATTTCAAATATCCTTCATTTGTACTCTTCTCCTCTCACAATTATTGGTTTAGCTATCATATTTGCATGTGGATGATTTCCTACCTTTACTGTATATTTGCCTTTACTGACTGGTGAGCTTTCCCATTCATAATTTTCTTGTTTCTAATTGTGCCCTTTCCTTTTCTGCATAGAGAAGTTCCTTTAGCATTTGTTGTAAAGCTGATTTGCTGGTTCTAAATTCTCTGAGCTTTTGCTTATCTGTAAAGCTTTTGATTTCTCCATCAAATCTGAATGAGAGCTTGCTGGGTAGAGTATTCTTTGTTGTACGTTTTTCCCTTTCATCACTTTAAATATATTCAGCAACTACTTTCTTACTGCAGATCTTCTGCTGAAAAATCAGCTGATAACCTTATGGGGGTTCCTTTGTGTATTATTTGTTGCTCATTGCTTTTAATATTTTCTCTTTATCTATAATTTTTGTCAATCTGATTACTATGTCTTGGTGTGTTCCTTCTTGGGTTTATCCTGTATGCTAATCTCTCTGCTTCCTGGACTTGGGTGACTGCTTCCTTTCCCATGTTAGGGAGGTTTTCAGCTATTATGTCTTCAAACATTTCCTCAGGCTCTTTCTCTCTCTCTTGTCCTGAGACCCCTATAATGTGAATGTTGGTGCATTTGACATTGTCTGAGAGGTCTCTTAAACTGTCCTTGTTTCTTTTCATTCTTTTTTCTTTACTCTGTTCCATAATGATTTCCACCACTCTGTCTTGCAGCTCACTTATTTGTTCTTCTGCCTCACTTATTCTGCTACTTATTCCGCTACTTATTCCTTCTAGTGCATTTTTCATTTCAATTATTATGTTCTTCAACTGTTTCGTTGTTCTTTATTTTTTCTAATTCTTTGTTAAAAACTTCTTGTAACTTCTCACTCTGTGCATCCATTATTTTCCTGAGTTGTTGGATCATCTTTACAATCATTACTCTGAACTCTTTCTTGGGTAGATAGCCTATCTCCATGCCACTTAGTTATTCTTCTGGGGTTTTATCCTGTCTCTTCATCTGGAACATTTTCCTCTGCCATCTCATTTTGTCTAAACTTCTATTTGTATTTTTATGTATGTGGAAGGTTTAGTTATGTTTCTTTACCTTGGAGAAGTTGCCCTCTATAGGGGATGTCCTATGTGTCACAGCAGTACACTCCCCTCTTGTCATCCAGTGGCCAGAGACCAGCTGGTCCAAGGGTAGGTTCTGACCTATGTTTGTGGACTCAGTTCCACAGGATGTGGGACTTTATACTTCTTGCCACTGGTCCCTGCCACTGATGGGTGGAGTTGAGTCTTGGCCCTAAGGTGGGCAGGGCCATGTGAAGGGGCATGTCTAGAGGTTGCTGTGGCCTCCAAAAGTCTTTAGGCAGCCTCTCTGTCTGGGTGGGACTGTTTTCCTGCCCTGCTGGTTGTTTGGCCTGAGGCAACCCAGCACTGGAACCTAAGGCTGTTGGTTGGGCCAGGCCTTGGTGTTAATGTCCCAAGGAAGATGTCAGCCTTCAGATGATACTCCCTGATATATTTACCACCATCTTTTATATCCCAAGAGAGGGTCACAGCTGCCCCCCACCTCCCCATGAGACCCTCCAAGACCAGCAGGTAGGTCTGGCCCAGCATCCTATGAAGTCACTGCTTTTGCCCTGGGTCCCAGCACCAGTGCACATGGAGATCTTGTGTGTGTCCTCCAAGAGTGGTGTCTCTTTTTTCCCCAGTCCTGGAGCTGCTGTGATCAGGACCCACTGGCCTTCAAAGCCAAATGCTCTTGGGGCTATCCTCCTGATGCCAGACCCCCAGGCTGGAGAGCCTGACGTGGAGCTCAGAATCCTCACTCCTATGGGAGAACTTCTGCAATATAATTATTCTCCAGTTTGTGGGTTGCCCACCCAGTGATTATGGGATTTGATTATATCATGAGTATACCCCTCCTACCATCTTGTTCTGATTTCTTCTTTGTCTTTGGATGTAGAATATCATTTTTGGTAGTTTCCAGTCATTTTTATTGTTATTCAGCAGTTAGTTGTTATTTTGGTGTTCTCATGGGAGGAGGTGAGCTCAAGGTCTTCTACTCTGCCATCTGGTCTTCTCTCCTCTGGAGTCAGTATAGCTTTGTGAGGACCCTAGTTTCAATCATGGCACAGCACATGAAATGAACTTAGACATTATCATGGTCAACTTTGTTTCTGACAATAGGAGCCAGACAAAGCTGAGACACTAGCATGTCTGAATTTGGGCAGTGGAGATATGTAAGTGGAGTGGAGGTTATGTCAGGCTTTATCTAGAGCAGAGGAAAGAAATGAAACTCTTCTAGTGGCTATTCATTGCACCAGTTGTCTCTCTATACCTTTCCCCAAAGGCTTCTGGAACTGAAAGGGTCTGAAATTGAAGGTCCATCTGAGAAAGATTTGAAGAGGCATGGGAGATAGTACCAGACATTATAAAATAATATAAATCTATAATACTTAAAACAGTATGGCTCAAGCCCCAAGACAGGTGGTAAATTCAGTGGAAAAGTAACCTGCTAGGCTTAAAATAAACACATTCATGTAGCATATGGTAAAATTGGCATTTCAAGTCAACAGGAAAAGGATGTACTCAAAGGTCATAGGTACTGGAATAATGAGATTTGTAAATGAATATAGATAGTATCTTCACATTGTGGGCTCATGTAAATATAAATGTTTAAATTTTTTTAAATGGAACATTAGAATAAATAGAAGAAAACACAAATGTATATCAGGTCTAGGATTTTATTTTAGGAAATCATCCTGATTCTTCACAAACTGGTATATGAGACAATATTTATTGTATTGTTTTATATAATAAGTATGCTGATAGTCTTTTACATTTTCTAGAAAGAACTTCTGATAATGTTTTATAAATTAGTCCCAATATAGCAAAAATAGAATGGTCATTTTATAAAATTAGTTATATGATTCTAAAATAGCTACTGTTCTTTATTTTTAAAATATCCAACTTCAAGACTTACTATACCTTACATTTGATACAGTAATCAAGATATTGTGGTACTGGTGAAAGAACAGACAAAAATAAATGGAACACAATAAAAAGCCCAGGAAAAGATCCACACAAGTATAGTCAACTGATCTTTGACAGAGGAACAAAGCCAATACAACAGAGCAAAGACTGTCTTTTCAACAAACAGTGCTGGAAAAACTTGACATCCATAAGCACACAAAAAGGATCTAAACACAGACCTTACATCCTTCACAAAAATTATCCAAATTGACCTAAATGTAAAATGCAAAACTATAAAGCTCCTAGAGGATAACATAGTAGAAAAATGAGATGAACTTGTGTTTGGCGATGACTTTTTAGGTACACCATCAAAGGCATAACCCATAAAAGAAATAACTGATTAATTGGCCTTCATTAAAATTGAAAACTTCTGTTCTGCCAACAATACTGTCAAGAAAATGAAAAGGCAAACCACAGACTGGGAGAAAATATTTGCAAAACACATATCTGATAAAGAACCATTATCTAAAACATACAAAGAACTCTTAAAACTGAAAAATCTGATTTTAAAATGGGCAAAAGATCTAAACAGACATCTCAGCAAAGAAGATATACACATAGCAAATAAGCATATGAAAAGATGCTCAGCATCATATGTCACTAGAGAATTACAAATTAAACCAACAAGCTACCACTACACATCTATTAGAATGGCCAAAATCCCAGACACTGACAACACCAAATACTGGTGAGGATGTAGAACAAGAACTCATTCATTGCTGATCAGAATGTAATATGGTACACCTACTTTGGAATAGTTTGGTGGCTTTTTACGAAACTAAACTTATTCTTACTATACAGTCCACGTGAATTGTATTTACCCAAATGAGTTAAAAACTTTTGTCTACAAAACACCTCCACACAGATGTTTATAGCAGTTTTATTCTTAATTGCCAAAACATGGAAGCAACAAAGACAAGCGTCAGTAGATGAATGGATAAATACACTGTGGTACACCCAGACAACTAGATTTGATTCAGGTCTAAAAAAAATGGGTTATCAAGCCATAAAACCTATCGAGGAAACTTAAATGCATATTACTAAGTGAAAGAAGACAAAAGACTTCATACTGTATGGTTCCAACTATGACATTCTGAAAAGGCAAAACTATGGAAACAGTCAAAAGATGAGAGGTTACCCAGGGTTAGTGGTGTGGGAAGGATGAATAGTTGGGGCACAAAGGATTTTTAGAATAGGAAAACTATCCTGTATGATACTAGAATGCTGGATACGTGTTTTTTTTTTTAATTGAAGTAGAGTTGATATACAATGTTTTGTTAATTTCTGCTGTATAGCAAAGTGATTCACATATATATATATACACATATATATGTATATATATATATACTTTTCCATTAGGGTTTATCACAGGATGTTGAATATACTTTGCTGTGCTAAGCAGTAGGACCTTGCTGTTTATCCATTCTATATATAATAGTTTGCATCTGCTAACCCCAAACTCTGACTCCATCCCTCCCCTACCCCCACCTTGCAAACCACAAGTCTGTTCTCTATGTCTGTGAGTCTGTTTCTGTTTCATTTGTATCATACTTTAGAATCCACATATAAGTGATATCATATGGTATTTGTCTTTCTCTCTCTGGCTTACTTCACTTAGTGTGATGAGTTCTATCCATGTTGCTGCAAATGGCATTGTTTCATTCTTTTTTATGGCTGAATAATATTCCATGTATATATGTACCACAGCTTCTTTATCCATTCGTCTGTTGATGGACATTTATGTTGCTTCTACGTCTTGGCGATTGTGAATAGTGCTGCTATGAACATAGGGGTGCATGTATCTTTTTGAGTTGTAGTTTTGTTGGGATATATGCTCAGGAGTGGGATTGCTGGACCACATGGCAGCTGTGTTTTTAGTTTTGTGTGGAACCTCCATACTGTTTTCCATAGTGGCTGCACCAACTTATATCCCCACCAGCAGTGTAGCAGGGTTCCCTTTTCTCCACACCCTGTCTAGCATTTGTTATTTTTAGACTTTCTAATAATGGCCATTCTGACCAGTTTGAGGTGGTAGCTCATTGTAGTTTGGATTTGCATTTCTCCAATAATTAGTGATGTTGAGCATCTTTTCATGTGCCTGTTGGCCATCTATCTGTATGTCTTCTTTGGAGAAATGTCTATTTAGGTATTCTGCCCATTTTTTGAATGGGCTTTTTATTTTCTTGATGTTGAGTTGTATGAGCTGTTTATATATTTTGAAAGTTAAGCCCTTGTCAGTCACATCATTTGCAAATATTTTCTCCCATTCCATAGGCTGTCTTTTCACTTTGTTTATGGTTTCTTTTGCTGTACAAAAGCTTGTAAGTTTGATTAGGTTCCATTTGTTTATTTTTACTTTTATTTCTATTGCCTTGGGAAACTAAGAAAACACTGGTATGATTTATGTCAGAGAATGTTCTGCCTATGTTCTCTTCTAGGAGTTTTATGGTATCATGTCTAATGTTTAAGTCTTTAAGCCATTTTGAGTTTATTTTTGTGTATGAGGCTGTTTTCTAACTTCATTGATTTACATGTGGCTATCCAACTTTCCCAACACCCCTTGGTGAAGTGACTGTCTCTTTCCCATTGTATATTCTTGCCTCCTTTGTCAAAGAGTGATTGATTTTAGGGGTATGGATTTATTTGTGGGCCCTCTATTCTGTTCCATTGTGCCAATACCATGCCATTTTGATGACTGTAGCTTTGTTGTATTGTCTGAAGTCTGGGAGGGTTATGTCTCCTGCTTTGTTCTTTTTCTCCAGGAGTGCTTTGACACTTCTGGGTCTTTTTATAGTTCCATATAAATTTTAAGATTATTTGTTCTAGTTCTGTGAAAATTGCCCTTGGTGATTTGACAGGGATTGCATTAAATCTGTAGATTGCTTTGGGTAGTATAGCCACTATAACAATATTAATTCTTCCCATCCAAGAGCGTGAGATATCTGTCCATTTCTTTGAATCATCGTCATTTTCCTTTATTAATGGTTTATAGTTTATAGTTCTCTTCATATAAGTGTTTCACCTCTTTGGTCAGGCTTATTCCTAAGTATTTTATTTTTTTGGAACAATTTTTTTTTTTTAAACATCTTTATTGGGGTATAATTGCTTTACAATGGTGTGTTAGTTTCTGCTTTATAACAAAGTGAATCAGCTATACATATACATATGTTCCCATATGTCTTCCCTCTTGCGTCTCCCTCCCTCCCACTCTCCCCATCCCACCCCTCCAGGCTGTCACAAAGCACCGAGCTAATATCCCTGTGGCACAATTTTAAAACGTTTTTTTTTTTTTTACATTCTCTTTCTGATATTTCATTTTTAGTGTAAAGAAATACAACCAATTTCTGTATGTTAATCTTGTATCCTACTATCCTGCTGAATTCAGTTATCAGTCCTAGCAGTTTTTATGTGGAGTCTTTAGGAGGGTTTTCTAAATATAGTATCATGTCATCTGCATATAATCACAATTTTACCTCTCCCCTTCCAAACTGGATAACTTTTATTTCTTTTTCTTGCTGTGGCTAGGACTTCCAATACTATGTTGAATTGAAGTGAGAATGGGCATCCTTGTCTTGTTCTGTATTTTAGTGGGAAGGCTTTCAGCTTTTCACCATTATTATATAGGCTGTGGGTTTGTCATAAATAGCTTTTATTATGTTGAGATATGTTCTGTCTATACCCACTTTGTTAAGATTTTTTTTATCATGAATGAATGTTGAAATTTGTCATATACTTCCTCTGCATCTACTGAGATGGTCATGTGGCTTTTCTCCTTTTTTTTGTTGATGTGTTGTACCACATTGATTTATGTATGTTGAACCATCCTTGTGAATTGTGGATGAATTCAACTTGGTTTTGGTGTTTGACCTTTTTTATGTGCTGTTGGATTCAGTTTACTAATATTTTACTGATAATTTTTGCATCTATAACCATCAAAGATATTAGCCTGTAATTTTCTTTTTCGTTGTATCTTTGTCTGGTTTTGGTATCATACAATGTCTTTGTGAGTGTTCCCTCCTCTTCAGTATTTTGGAAGAGTTTGAGAAGGATCAGTATGAGTTCTTCTGTTTAGTAGAATTCACCTGTGAAGCCCTCTGGTCCTAGACTTTTGTTTGTAGGGTTTTAGGGAGGTTTTTGTGTTTTTTCTTTATATATATATATATATATATGTATATATATATATATATATATATATATATAGATGTATAAAACAGAGTCTATTTCACTTCTAGTGATTGGCCTTTTCAAATTATCTGTTTCTTCTTGATTCAGTTTTGGTGGGCTGTATATTTCTAGAAACTTGTCCATTTCTTCTAGATTGTTGAATTTGTTGGCATAAAATTGTTCATAATCTTTTTTTTTGTATTTCTGCATTATTGGTTATTATTTCTCCTTTTTCCTTTCTTATTTTATTTGAGTTCTCTCTCTTTTCTTCTCAGTGAGCCTGGCCAGAGGCTTGTCAATTTTGCTTACCCTTTCAAAAAACCAGCTCTTGGTTTTATTGATTTTTTTCTATTGCTTTTTAAATCCCTATTTTATTTGTTTCCTCTCTGATCTTTATTATTTCCTTCTGCTGATTTAGTTTGTTCTTCTTTTTCTAATTCTTTTAGGTTGTAGGTTAGGTTGTTTATTTGAGAATTTTCTTGGTTTTTTTTTTGAGGAAGGCCTGTATTGCCATGAACTTCCCTCTAAGAACTACTTTTTGCTATATATAACTCATAGATTTTGCATGGTTGTGTTTTCATTGTCATTTGTCTCAAGGCATTTTAAAATTTCCTCTTGGATTTCATCATTGATCCATTGGTTTTTTAGTAGCATGTTGTTTAGTCTCCATGTAATCATTATTTTTTTCATTTCTTTTTCTGTGTCAATTTCTAGTTTCATGTCACTGTGGTCAGAAAAGATGCTTGAAATAATTTCTATACTCATAAATTTGTTGAGGCTTGTTTTGTGCCCTAGTGTATGGTCAGTCCTAGAGAATGTTCCATGTGCACTTGAAAAGAATGTGTATTCAGTTTTTTGGGATGTAATGTCCTGAAAATATTAAGTCTAACTGTTCTATTGTATTATTTGGGATGTCTGTTTCCTTACTGATTTTCTATCTAGAAGATCTGTCCATTGATGTGAGTGGGGTGTTAAAGTCTCCTACTATTACTGTATTCCTGTCAATTTCTCCCTTTATGTTTGTTAGTATTTTTTAAATGTATTTGGGTGCTCCTATATTAGGTGCATGTATGTTGATGAGAGTAATATCCTCTTCTTGTATTGATAGTTTTATCATTATATTGTGTCCTTTTTATCTTTCTTTATGGACTTTGTTTTAAAGTTGATTTTGTCCAGTATGAGTACTGCAACCCCCCCCCCCTTTCTTGTCATTTCCATTTGCATGAAATATCTTTTTCCATCCCCTTACTTTCTATCTATGTGTCCTTTGCCATACGTGGTCTCTTAAAGGCAGCATACTGTAGGCTCTTGCTTTGTTTTTACCCAACTTGCCACTCTATATCTTTTGATTGGAGCATTTAGTCCATTGATATTTAATGTAATTATTGATAGGTGAGTATTTATTGCCATTTTAAACCTTGTTTTGTAATTGATTCTTTGTTTCTTCTTTGTACCTTTCTTTTTCTTTTTGTTTTTTCTTTTTGTGGTTTGATGACTTTTTATTTTATGCTTGTGTTCTCTTTTTGGTTTCTGTGAATCTATTGTATGTTTTTCACTTGTGGTTACTCTGTTTTTCAAGTATGTAACCCCCTCCTATATCTACTTGCTTTAGACTGATAGTCATATAGGCTCACACACATTCTAAAAAAAAGAATCTTCTCATTTTCTTACTCTCCTACCCCTACGTTTTATGATTTTGATGTCCTTTTTTACATCTTCATGGTTATCCTTTTGCTGTTCATTCTGGTTATCATCACTTTCACAAAATTTTTTTAATTAAAAAATATTTAATCTGTATACTGGTTTATTTAAGTGATTTACTTTCCAATTGTGACTTTCTCTTTCCTATAAGATTCTCACTTTTCTATTTAGAGAAGACCTTTCAATGTTTTAGGATAGGTTTAGTATTGCTGTATTCTTTTAGTTTTTGCTTGTCTGAGAAATTCTTTCTCTTTCCTATTCTAAATGATAATTTTGCTGGGTAGAGTATTCTAGGTTACAGATTTTTCTCTTTCATGATTTTGAATATATTTTGCCACTCCCTTCTGGTCTTCAGCATTTCTTTAGAGAAATCAGCTGATAGTCTTAGGGGGGTTCCATTGTAATTAACTCTTTGTTTTTCTCTTGCTGCCTTTAAGATCCTCTCTTTATCTTTAACATTTTCCATTTTAATTATGATATGTCTTGATGTAGGTATTTGGGTTCATTTTGTTTGGAACCCTCTGTGCTTCCTGTACCTGGACATCTGTTTCCTTCTTTAGGCTTGGGGAGTTTATATCCATAATTTCTTCAAATACATTTTTGATCTTCTTTTCTCTTTATTCTCCTTCTGGAACCCCTGTTATGCATAGATTGGCATGCTTTGTGTTATCCCATAGGCCTCTTATAGTGCTTTTTTTTAAAATGGGGCTTTCTGTCTGCTGTTCTAATTGGGTGATTTCCATTATTCTATCTTCCAAGTCACTTGTTCATTCTTCTGCATTATTCATTCTGCTATTCATTGCCTTTAGCTCAGCTTTCATCTCAGCAAATGAATTTTCTAATTTTTCTTGGCTCCTCATAGTTTCTAGTTCCTTCTTACAGAAATATGCATTTCTGTTGATAGCCTTTCTTAATTCTTTCAGTATTTTCATTTTCTCCTTTTTGAACTTAATATCTTTTAGACTGAAGAGGTCTGTTTCATTCTTCTTTCAGGGGAATTCTCTTGGTCTTTTAACTAGGAGTGTTTCCTCTGCTTCTTCATTTTACTTATATTTCTCTTACTCTGTGAGTTTAAGAGAAACAATTATCTATTGTGGTCTTGGAGGGCTATTTTTATGGGAGAGTGTCCCTGTACAGCTTGTGTGGGTTTAACATTTTTGGTGTAAGAGTTGTTTTTAGTATGGATGCATGCTGCCTCTTTCCTCAGCATGTGCTGGCTGTTATCCTCTAAATAGGGGGTGTGCAGATGCAGCGGCTGGTGCCCACATCTGTGGCAGTCCCAGGCTCCCTCCACATATACCCTTGGTTGCACCTGCAACATACTCCAGCCCTTTCAAACTGTCTCTGCGTAGCCAACCCCAGACCTTTCCCTGGGCCTGATCTCCGAAGCCTGAGCTTTAGCACCCAGCCCCTGCCTGTACCAGTGGATACGTGTCTCATTCTGGGGAATGCAGGATGGTGGCAGGGATTGTCTGTGCATGTCTCTCTCCATTCTGCAAACTGGCTGCCGCACTACTCTCTGAGGCTTCGAAGCTCCCCCTCCATCCTAGCTGATCTCTCTGCTGGTTGCGGGGCTCCGCAGGGCACAAAACTCCTCTCCTCTTTCACATTTTCCTTGAAGGGGCACAGGTCCCATCCTGATTCTCTCTCTCTTTTTATTTTTTCTTTTATCCTACCTGTTTACATGGGGATTCTTCTTGCCCTTTCAGAAGTCCAAGGTCTTCTTCCAGTGTTCAGTAGGTATTCCGTGAGAATTGTTCCACAGATATATTTTTAGGTATAGATATATTTTTGATGTATTTGTGGGAGGAGGTGAGCAGTGCATCCTGCTACTCCACTATCTTGATCATTCCCCTCTGGGTACATGTTATTACACATCTGTCCAAACAAACAGAATGTATAAACACCAAGAATGAACACTAATGTAAACCATGGACTTCAAGTGACAATGATGTGTTGCTGTTGTTTCACCAATTGTAATAAATGTACCATTGTGGTGTGGGACGTTGATAGTGAGGGAGGCTGGGTGGGGAAAGGAGTATATGGGAACTTTCTGTATTTGTCACTCAATTTTACCATGAACATAAAACTGCCCTAAAAATAGTCCGTTAAAAACGTGGAGTAATTCTGACATTCATCTGAAAGAATAGACAAGAAAGAATAGATTGGTAATTTTTTATAAAGAATACTAAGGAGAAAAAACTTGCCCTGTTATAAATTTTAGTATATGTGCTGCCAAAGTGAGCATGACCTGTTATAAATTAAATGATTTAAATAGCCATAATGATTAAAATAGAAATGTACTGGTTTGCTATTGACACATTTTTGTGTGGAAACAACTTTTATCAAACTCAAATGTTACCATGTCCTACATTTTCCATCCTAACCTCTTACTTGCCAGACAACATTAATTCATCCTCTTGGACTATTTTTAATGTAATTTCATATCTTATTCTTTAATATAAGTTAAACAAGACATAGTAAATTGTTCAAGAATACATCTATTTATTATCATTGAAAATACAAACTTAGAAGCTGAGGATGATATGCAACATAAAATAAAGGGTTAAAAGTCATTAATACTGCAAATAAATTGCAGAACAACAATAAACAAGTATATGAAGAGGCAGCTTAGGTTTGGAAAAGACTAAATTACATGATGAGAGGTGACAATATCCAAAGAACTAAACTTTAACACTTATTATACTGTTAGGCAAAAAAATGAAGTTATATGTATGATAGCACATAATTTATGAGTTTTTAACTATGCAAAAACATCATCTACTTAACAATTTGCTTTTTCTTCAAGCATATGCAAGTAGGAAAAGTAAAAAGACTGCTATCTTTGCTATATGGAGATAAAAACATTTATTTTGTATTCCAAGCGTTTTCCACCTGGAGTTAGAATGAATATGAGATGGCTTTTAAGTATATTTGATCTTCATTGAAACCATGTTCAGATTGTAGCTTTCAGAATACAAAAATATCTGAAACTATCTGTCTGCAGCAAAGAGTTGCCTAATGTCCATTTAGACTTTTTATATTCTGTGCTCTATGGTTTGCAAAACTGATTTAAGATTAATCTGAACTAAAGAACAATTTATATATGCCATTCCATTGAAATTATGATAAGTGTTTTGAAATTTGAATTACAATTGAAGTAAAATCAATACAATGTTCAAAGCTATATGTTTTCTTTCTCAAACTCATAATGAAATAAAAGCTAAAATGACTATATTCTAATTTGCCATGTTTATAGTTTTCACTGAAATTATAAATGATATGGTATCTATTTGTTATGTGAAATAAAGCACATCGCCTAAGATATTTTAGTCACAATGAATCATTAGGGTATTTTTGTTTGGTAGGATAACAAGGATTCTATTTTTCCTGGCATGATGAATGTCTTTTCATGTCACTGTGGGATATTAAAAAAAAAAAAAAAGCATTACATTGTTCCCTATCAGAGAAGGATGAAAGGACAATTACCTGATAACTTTTGTACTACTGATTAGAAGTATGCATTTAGAAGAGACAATAAACAAATATTGAAACTAATTTTACTAAACAGCATCAAAAAGGTCAATGTCCTGAAAGATAAGAAAGACTGAGGAACAGTTATAGATTAAAAGAAAGTAAAGGAGCATGATGATTAAAGGCATTAGGTGATCCTGGATATAGAATATTGTTAGGTCAATTAGAAAAATTAGAATAAGGACTGTAACAATGTAAAATGTCCAGAGTTTCATCATCGTTCTGTTGTCATGTAAGAGAACATCTTCATTGTCAGAAGACACAGGCTGAACTACTTAAAGGTGAAAGACTGTGATATTTGGTATATTCAAATGGTTATACAATATATAGTTTCACAGTAATAATAATAAAGTGAAATATATGTGTATACATGTGTGAGAGTGAGTGTGTAAGAGAGACGGACGGAAAGATAAAAAGACAGATCAGAGCAAGTGCAAATGATACAAAATGCTAACAACTGGTGTATTGAAGTTTGAATTTTTCAAAATAAATGTTGAAACAAAATTTAAACTCAAAACATGCTGTCTTCAGGACTTCAACTATTCAATTGCTCTTTAGCTAATATTCTGGTTCCAATTCCTCTTTCCCTGGAATCAGAAATCCTCTGCCTGCTACTCAGTCTCATACCATGCAGTTCAAAGGATGCCTCTTTTAAACAATATCAGTTTTGATGTTAGACAGTCTCAGATTTTTCTGCTAGAAATTTGTAAAATCTGTATTATTGAGCTGGTTGGGTCCTCCTAATCATCAAGTCTATTTGCATGAACACCATCCAACACCCTTACAAGTACTGAAGAGAAGTGTGTTTTTCCTATTGTCTTTCTGTCATTCTTCTTAAATAGTATGATCCTTTGACCTTTTCCTCTTTCAGGTAGTTAGAGAATGATACTGAAAGCAACATTATGCTTCATTTACTAAGTGTATGGGGTAGAAGTGGCACAGAGAGGGAGAGGGAGATGCAAATGATACAGTAGGTTAACGACTGACATATAAAATCATTCCACAGGGTCATTAGATAACACTGTGGAATATCCCTCACAATCAGGTAATAGGTAACTGAATTATTTCACTACAGAGAATTAACTACAGTATTTGTAGAAGGATATCTTACTTCACCCTCTTCTATCAACCCCCACAACCACATCTACCCACCTGCCTATTTTTGTGTACTTTATATCTCTCTACATTCAGTAAGGCTCTCCCTAGAAGCTCCACTTAGGATTTCCACATTGCTTCCCAAACCCAATATTTCATAGACTCTTTCTCTGCTTTATGTTTCTACTTACTACTAAGTTACATATTATAGATTTTATTTTGCATCTTGCTTTATTTCTTATCTAGCTTACTAGAAGTAGTTTTTGTCTTTTGTTCTGTTAACAGAGACCTGAGAGGTTTTATGTGTGTTTGTTTGTTTTAAAATTCTGAGGACTTCAGGTCTTCATTCATTTCTGGAAAATTCTCAACTAAGAGTATGTGTGTATCTCTTCTCCATTTCCTTTATTTCCTCTTTCTGGAACTGCTATTAGACATTGTTTAATCTTCTTAAACATTCTCCATGTATTTATTTAAGAAGTGTTTACTAAAGCATAACATACATAGAGAAAAATGTAGAAATAAATATAATATAATGAATCTTCAAAAAGTGAACATGTTGTGTAAAAAGACTCAGGTCAAGAAATAAAATATTACCAGTCCTCCAGAAGGTTCCTATGTGCCCCCAGGCAGTCACAACTCCCCAGATCCACTTCAGAGCCTGCAAAAGTCACAAGTATCCTGACTTCTAAGAACATTATTAGATCAGTTTTGCCTGAATTCGAATTTTACATAAATGGAATCACACAGGGAATCTACTTTTGTATCTGGCTTCATTCATTCGACAATATGCTTGTGATATGGATTCAAGGAGTTGTGTATAACATTCTCCATTCTTTTGCATTCTATTATATAAACAATGTATTTAATCCATTCTACTTCAAAAGACCATTTATAGATTGTTTCCAGATTTTAGCTACTATAAATAGTGCTGCTATCCATCATTATGCATGTCTTTTGGTGCACATATGTACACACTTCTGTTGGTTATATACCTAAAAGAGTAACTGTTGGGTCATAAAGTATCTGTACTTTCAGTTTTAGTAGTCATGTCTTTGTGTGACTTCATAGCTCATTCCTTTTTTCACTAAATTTTATTTCACTGTATAGATGTATCACAGTTTGTTTTTCCATTCACCTATTGAACGACATCTTGGTTTCTCTTAGTCTTTGGAATTATGTATAAAGCTTCTATAAACATTTATGTCCAGGTTTTTGTGTGGCATTAGTTTCAAATCAGTTGGGTAAACACCTAGAAACATGATTGCTGGATCGTATGGTAAGACTGTATAGCTTTGTAAGGAACTGTCAAATTATCTTCCAAAGTAGCAGTACTATTTTGCATTCCCACCAAGAATGAATTTTGTTCCTGTCCCTATAGTTACACATCCTCACCAGCAATTTGTATTGTCCGTTGTTTGGATTTTAGTATTTTAATAGGTTTGTGGTAGGATCTTATGGCTCTTTTAGCTTGCATTTCCTAATGATAAATAATGTTGAGCATATTTTTTATATGCTTATTTGCCCTGTCACTGTGCCTGGTATGTGTCACTATATAATAGTAATGATAAATAGTAGGTGAACTGAATTATTTCACAGAATATTTGCAAGGAATGTAAATGCATTATCATGTAGGCATATATCAGTGGCCAAAAAGGTCACATTTATGTCCACTCCAATAATTATAGCCCTCTTAAAATATGCACTCTTTAAAAAAAGAAGTCCCCTATTTTTTTCTGTGCCTCCGTTTTCTTCAGCTGGTATAAACTTTCAGAATTACATCAGGAAAAATCCTTCCCCCTGGAGAGTAGACCTTTTATTTTGGTGAAGGCTCTGGGCTTGTTTCACAGTGGTTTTGCTCCTTGCTGGGTTTATAAGGGGACCTTTCTAGTCCTCACCAGAAGAACCTAGTGGTGAAGTAATTGGATAGGGGACCCCCTTAAGCTTGCAGCCCCCATGATTTTCTCATTTTTAGACTAGTCCACACTCAGCCTCTAGCAGTTTGTCGAATTTTTCTTGTGTATCCCTACCAGTTTATGGCTCAAGCAGCTTCTGCTCCAGATCAGTAGATCTGTCTCTATCTCTCAGGATGTGCCGTCTCTTCCAATTTCAGAGCAGTAGTTGTCCCAGCAACTTCAGTTTTCAGACGGGTCTAAGAAAAGTCATTGATTTTCACTTTTTCCAGCTTTTTCTTGTTGTGAAGACAAGAGTGATTTCCATACTCTACATATGTTAGAGCTGAAATCAGAAGTCTATGAGTATTTTAGAAATCTTTAAAATCTTTGTGTTTCTGTTTCCCAGATTTTTCATTCTGGTTTCTATTAAATCTTTTGTTTAATCATATGTATTTTATAGTCTCATCATAGGTATTTTTAAAGTCTCATCACATTGTTTTATTATATATTGTTTTTGAGTGTGCTAATTCTCCTTTTATTTACATGTGCTTATTCTTCCTGATAGTGGTTTGTAATGTTTCATTGTTAGCTCACTTTTAGGAGTTAGGAAAGAAAAATCTGTTCAGTACTGAAAATAATCCTACAAAGAAGTGTTGTATTTGCTTTTACAAGATGCTGGAGTTTTAGAATAATTCTTTGTATCTATTTATTATCATACCAAAAGGTATAAAAAGTAGACCCACACCTATGATTAATGGGAGGCCTATGGCTTAGATTTCTCCTACTCAATACCCAGCCACACCCAACATCCAGCACCAAGGTCGGAGAGCCTGTAAACTTTCAGGAGTTTATACAACCATTCTGAAACGTAATTGACAGAAGTTGGGATTCATCTTCTACATCAGTTTAGTTTTAAAATATCTAGATGTTTCCTAATCATTGTTCTACGTATTCCTTTATGGGATTCATTATTGTTGCCCCTTGCTACTTGCTTGTTTTTGTGTTAAGTAGCAGTTGTTACACTATTTATACAATATCAGGATTTCGCCTAGGCTCTTCAAACTTTTCAAAAACATACTTTAGGGCTGCATAATATGCCACTGTGTTGTTATGTCCTATTTTACTTCTACACTTACTTAATATATATAATTTGTACTGTTCTCAGTTTTTCACTTTTAAGATAAATGATTAGACATAGAATTACTTAGCCAGAGGAAGTCATATTTTGAATTTTTTAAGAGGCCTGATTCATACTGTCCTCTTTTTCATAGATTTTTATTGTCATTGTGTATCTTTTTTGAAGAAAAAGTTTTTGATAACTTGATTGATATGTAATGTCATCTTGTTCTTTTAATCATTTTTCTTTGGTTACTAGTACAGGGGAGTCTAAATTCTACCTTTACCTTTAAGAACTAGAGTTCTTTTAAACTGGGCCTTAGAATTAAGTTGGCTTAAGACAGATCAACAGGAAAGAATCATACAAATTTATTTAATACAAGTTTTACATGACATGGGAGCCTTCATAAGGAGTGAAGAAAGAAAATGGCAAAATCTACAGGCCTTTACATTAGGTTGAAAAAAGAGAGGCAATTGTGGAAAAGTAACTAACCTACATGGAGAGGCTAAAGGGAGATAAGAATTATTTTAACAAGGTCTACTTGTATGGAATTCTCTTAGTCCCAACTTCTCATCCTTAATGATAAGAACGTTACTTTTCTTCTGATATAGGGAGGACATCTTTCACATGGAAATTTCAACTCCTGCTTGGAAAGTTGGAGTGTTATTTATTTATTTATTTTGTAATTGCCATTTTTCAAGTGCCTTTAACTCAGAATAGTCAGTACACCAGAGTGGCTTTTTTTTTTTCTTTTTTTCTTTTTTTTGCGGTACGTGGGCCTCTTACTTCTGTGGCCTCTCCCGTTGCGGAGCACAGGCTCCGGACGCGCAGGCTCAGTGGCCATGGCTCACGGGCCTAGCCGCTCCACGGCATGTGGGATCCTCCTAGACCGGGGCACGAACCCGCATCCCCTGCATCGGCAGGCGGACTCTCAACCACTGCGCCACCAGGGAAGCCCCTGGAGTGGCTTATTTTAGGGTGGCATGTTCTGAATTCCTTCACTCATAATGGAAATAATTTTATATTTTTTGTAACTCTTAGTGGAGAGGTTAAGGGCATGTTCTCTCAAGCTATACTTTTCTAGATTTAGAACCAACCACTGCCTCTTAATAGTTTTGTGAGTGGGAATAGGTGATTGGTTTCATTTTCCACTGAGAGGAATGCGTTGTTCTTAGAAGAGAAGTGGGCACATAGTAAATGATTCACATCTGTTAGCTATCTGTAGTATTTGATAATAATAACATTTTTTATTTCTTTCTGAAGATTTTAAATGTGTTTATTTTTCATACAAAAGTTTTGACTTTTTGATGGATAAGTCTATCATATTTGTCTTTTGTGGGGTTCTTCCGTTTTATGGTTACATTATTAACACCCTCCTAGAGTTTAACAAAATCATCCAAAAAGTATATTAACAACATAGTAAAAATGTTAAGAGTAAAAAATGAGTTACTTTAAACAAATAAAAATGAATAAAAAAGGAAACTGGAGATGTTTTTCCATGTCCTTTCAGAAGACTAGATCATAGATTATTCAATGCCATAAATCATTCATTGAAGTGTGAAACAGAATTATCTGTAAGTTGAGAAATACAGTTTGTTAAAGATATTTGCAATAGACGTTTTCACACCCATGTTCGTATAGTCAAAATCCACAAATGTGTGAAGAAAAAAAAAATAGTTAACATTTTAGTGACATTTTTTAAAAGTTCACAATATTCAAAAGAAATATTATAGCTGAGAAATGGAAAATGACTAAGTTATCTCCAGTATCTGAAAAAGGTCATGAGAATTGCATAGCCACTGAATTTAACCCCATCTTATGGGGGAGTTTTAACCAGACAGTGCTTTGACATTATTACAGATGGAAGTTAGAAGCCAGATTCCCTGAATATATTCAAAATCTTCCAAAATACCCGTTTTTGGTTTTCATGGCACCTCTAAAAAGAATTGTTTTAATTAAAATGTTAAAAAGTATAGGATTAAAAAAAAAAAAAAAAGTATAGGATTAAAAGAACACTAAATATTTTAATTTGGATAAAAGCAAATTCTTAATTATATATTACTATAATTAATCTACTTCTTTTATTTATAAAGATTCCAAAAGTATCATTGTTAATTTAATAATGACAAAAGTAGAACAGAATCACCAGATAATGATTCACCAAAAGAAATTTTCAACTTTAAAATAAATTACATGTATAACACGTTCTAGAATTCATTTTACAGTCATACAGTATTTAGGCAATATGAGTCACAAAGCATATTAATAATAATTTTTAAAACCTACTGAAAGGAGACTAGTCTGTTAACAAATTATATTAAAAATGGAGAGAAAAAAAGTGAAAGCTGGTAAATAGGTTAAAAAATTTAGACCGTTTTGGTGACTGGGTTCAGGAGATAAATGCAAACTCAGAGAAGACAAATGCAAAATAATTAGATTGTGATCAAGGAACACTGCCAGGAACTGGACACTAAATAAAAGTCATCCTATGATTTAAATAAGAATGTGGCTGATGGAGTTATTAAAACTGCTTTGCCATTTTTTTTTAAAGATAGAACTCTGTATACTACAGTAAGAATGGATCCTTTACTTAGTAAGGCATCTATCTGGAAAACTGTAGACTGTAGAGTATAAGCATTATATTACCTCTAAAAGAAGAAAGTAAGGTGATAGGAAAAAGACACACTAGCATATTTAAATGATTTTACTATATATCCTCTTAAAGCTAAATCCTGTGATTAAGTTATACTTTAACAGCTTATCATCAATGTCTTGTATAAACAATGAATGCTAAAAGAAATAAATGCTTATGATTCTAATAAATTAGTGCATAAAATATTTCTGTTGAACTTTTTTCCTCATTTAATGATTTCTTTAAAAATCTGTGATAGTGACAAACTTGTGTATGCAGTTTGATTAATATTTGAAAGCAATAATAAGTGATTTCTTTGGATTTTAAAATTCATATTCATGTCCAACTAAGTTTGTTTTGTTCTAATTAATGAAGGGTTAGCACTATCTTTTCTTTTCTGATGGACCATCAGGAAAAAAGAAAACCTCCAGTGACCTCTGTGCTCTCTGGAAATGAGAACTTAATTGGATAGGTTGCTATCATTGATGTCATCTAGAATCGGAGTCCCTCATCAGTCTTCTCTCCTTCCATGCTTTACACCATTTTCTTTCTCAAATTCCTAAATATATAATGTGCACTTATACATAAAGTTCTGTCTGGAGGCTTTGAGCTTTTTAGAAAAAGAGATACTTAAAAGTGGTAATAAATTAAGAAAAATAGTTCAAAGTTTCTCTGGAGGTGGTCATTATAAACCTGATCTCTAATCTACTAAATTTCTTCCTCTGCCCTATAAACACTGTAGAGTAGCAAATCAACTCCCTCATGGTTCACTTGAATCTCATTTCCTTCCCCTTAGGCAGAGAAAGTTCTTTCATGTGTCAAATAGCCTTGTGGTAGTTTGGCCTATGCAGTGGAACTGGAAAATGAAGAAAAAGATATTTGAGAAATGTATTTTATTTAGTCAAGCTGCTTTCAGATTTCTCACGTAACTAAAAAATTGTAAACTCCCTTCTCTATACCATCTAACTTCTCTTTCCACTCAAAAACAAAATCTACAGCAGAACTCAAACAAAAAACACATACAACCAATTTAGTACATTCAAAACTTTGTGGTATTTTAGTCAGACCATTAAACGAGCTGCCACTTTTCTAGAAAACATGGGTCAGAAAAACAAAGATTGGAAATACTCCCACATGGCAAGAAGCATTTTTAAAAAATCAGGCAAAAATACATAATCATGATATTCAGGTAGTACTATTAAAAATCCGCCTGTTTATTGGCTTCACAGAATGCTCAGTTTTCTATAATAACCCAATAATGTTTATAATTTTTTAAATGCATGTCAATATGTTATAGTAAAAACTGAGTTCATTCTGAATTTGGATTTGGAATTACTATGGTCATTTTTGTCTTCTTTTTGAATAAAAATGAAATAAAACCTGAAATGATGTATTATTGAATCAAGCTGTTCTATAATAACATCTAGAAGACAAAGTTGGGGATTCATTGGAAACAGCGGATGGGTTGTCCAATTAGATACAGCAGTGATATAGAGGAAAGAGTCAAAAATAACTGGTAGGATGTTGCTATAACTCACCATTAAAGACGGTACAGTGGGAGAGCAGAATCAGGCAGAAAGATATTAGGTTTAGTTCTGGACATCTGGAGTCTGATATGTCTGAGGGAGAGCTGAGACAATGAAGGTAGTAGGCAGCTGCACATTTGAGTCTAGCACTCACAGTATGGGAGGGATAAAATTAGTTGTTTCTGACCCATGGCTACAAAGACAAAAAAAGAAAAGAGAAAGACACAGGCAAAACCAAATAGAAAGACCAAGCTTAAAGAGTCAAAAAGGAAGACTGAAGAAATGCCACATAAAGACACAGATACAGAAGTACACAAGCTAAAATACTGAGACAGAAATCTCTTTGTCAGGAAGTCAGGAAGGCAAGAAGGAGTGCAAGTGCCCAGAAAAGGTTTTGTTATTCCTTGCTTACTTTTTATGTGCTGGTCGGGGCATTGTGAGGGAATGATCAGACAGAATTTAAAGGACCAGTAACCAAACCAACAGACAATTAATGAGGCATGCTCAAAATATTCTCCTTTCTAGGAGCTATGAGTATATAAAGAAACAGAAATTAACATGTAGTCAAACCTACCCTACTATAATACTGGATTCTATTAGAACCACTATATTTAATAAGCTATGATTATGGCAGCTTTCAGCTTATAAAATATATGTTTTCATTTTATAAAATAAAATGAAAGTAATTGAGACAATTATTTTGTGATTTGGATCCAAGTCTTCTCCCTCAGAAATAGACAATTAACAATAAAATAAAATATGGAGGCAATGAGATTAGGGAAATATTGTGGATGAACTCTCTTAATGGGAGCTATGTGATTCTAAAACAGCTGATTGAGATCTGAGGCACATTTGCTTTGCTGATATGTGCTGCTAGTTTTTCACTAAATATTCTGTGATTTATAATGTGGAAAAAATTCATTATTTTGCAAAGGAGAATTTGATATGTTATATATATATATATGATAGTATTTTTCAGTGTATATTATGAAATGTAATTCTTAAAATACATGATTTATGATACAAAGTGCATCTTTATAGAATTTTATACACTATTGTATCATGTAGAATATATTGATTATCACACAGTTTAAACTTTAGTCTCCTTTATCTGAGTGTTTCCTGACCACAAGTGTCTCCTGACCACAGTCTCCAGTTGAAACAATAAAAGAAAACAGTAATATTCATATTATTAAAATAATATGCTATTCCTATTATTTCAATGTTTCTCAAATATCCTTCAGAATTATAAAAGTAATTGAAGTGATTCCTTCATATGGCATACATTTCATCCATAGTAAAATACTAAAATACTGCCCAGGAGACCCATAGAGATTTTGAGAAAGTGCCTCAGGAACTCTCTTGGATGTGGG
This sequence comes from Phocoena sinus, assembly GCF_008692025.1. Lineage (NCBI taxonomy): Eukaryota > Metazoa > Chordata > Mammalia > Artiodactyla > Phocoenidae > Phocoena > Phocoena sinus. The sequence continues at coordinate 123,816,440 of NC_045767.1, read as the reverse complement.
CTTTAGGGAGCAAAGGAGTAGCAGGTCAGGGTAGCCACCCAACCATTCCCCATAACAACTGCAATTGTATCTGTTTATCCTATTTGGCTTCTTATTTAAAAAGCCATTTTAAGACAGTGTTTCACTGTTGGGGAAAAAATGAAAACTAGTATTCCAAGAAGAAGTTCATAACAGTTAAGGTTTAATATTGTAAAGAGAATACAACTCAAATTTGAAGAAAACATTTTCTGAGTGTTTATTGATTTATCTAAGCACTATTAGTTCTTCAGTTTCACATATAATGCAAAACCAACGTTTATAAGGAAAGCATATCTAAATGGTAAATAAAAAGATTTCTTTCTTCCTTTGAATTCTTAAATTAGATATGCATAAAATATACATCATACAGAATTTCAAAATGGCATATTTGAGAATATTTATGTCATATTGAGTGCATATAGTACTTTATAAAACTCAAGCTATTTGGAATACATATGAAGTCAAGTTACTAATTTGATAAATAGCACAACACAGGATAATGCACATTTAAGAACATTTAGAAAACCATGTAACTGAATTTTGAAATGGTTGAATTTGTTTATGTTTAGTCTAAAAAGATCAGAAGGAAGAAATATCTGCTTTTTTTTTTTTTTTTTTTTTTTTTTTTTGCGGTACGCGGGCCTCTCACTGCTGTGGCCTCTCCCGTTGCGGAGCACAGGCTCCAGACGCGCAGGCTCAGCGGCCATGGCTCACGGGCCCAGCCGCTCCGCGGCACGTGGGATCCTCCCGGACCGGGGCACGAACCCGTGTCCCCTGCATCAGCAGGCGGACTCTCAACCACTGCGCCACCAGGGAAGCCCCTGGTTGTCCTTTTGAGATAGAATTGGAGATTCTATTAACCCTCTTGAGGATATTTCCTTTTTTGTGAATATATATTTCTATTGTGATGAAAGTAGAGTTAACTAAAGAAAAATGTTCATAATAGTTACTAAATGCCACCCCCAGAATATGTATATACACACAAAAATACATATATATATATATATATATATACACACACACATACACAAAAACCATTCAATATGTACATTCAAAAACACAAACACACACAGGCACACACACACATTCTTTGTTAATAGCAAAGGATTAAGTAGAGAAAAGTTTTCTAAAATTGAGATACGATAGAAGCTACAGATTAGTAAATTAGTTACCCAGACTAACATTTCTTTTTCTATTGCGATATAACTGCCATGTAACATTATATTAGTTTAGTTTCTTAACTAAAGGTGGAACATGGAAAAGTGGTTGCTGGTGATGGGGGTGATAGTGGACCCTCTGGCAGGGAGAGGCAATATCACTGATACTGTTTAGAATTGCCAGCTCCTAATGATGATAAAAATCTAACTGACTTTTAGTGGGTTTGCTTACTGTTTTAAAATTTTCTTCAATATAGTTTCATATTGATTGCATGTAGGACAAACTTTTCCTACTACCTCACCCTTTGGTACACCAGAAAGTTTGGTACACTTTCAAAGAAAAGCCTCAATTAATATCATTATGTTCCTTTTTATTTTACTGAATTCTTTGAATAAGTTGTATTTTTTAAAGGTAATAAACAACTAACCCTCAACCAACAGGTAACAACCTTTTCATATGGATCCATCCATACTTTTCTCTGCTGAAACAAATTATGCATACATAGATTTATCTCATATAAATATATGGCATTATATAACAATTCTTTAATTGCTTATTAATGTATTACGGATATCTCTACAAGTCAATACAGCATTAATTCACTCTCAATCTATTCATTTTCTCTTTTAGCATATTCTTAGTATAGATACACTACTATCATTTATTCAAATATTGCTGTAGATAGGCATGAGGATTGTTTTGAGTGTGCTGCCTACAAAAATATTGAATAACCATCTTTAGAAATAAATCCTTATATATAATATTTTTTTAGGATATTTTCTAAATCTTGATTTTGGTGGGGCAAATAAATACTGTTTTTCCAAAAATGTTGTAACACTAAATGTTTTTATTGTTTCTTACTTATGCCAAATATTTTGTGAAAATACTAGCCCATTGTTTTGATTCATATTTCTCTGTTAAAGAATTTGAATATCTTATTATGTTTATTGGTCATTTGCCCTTCCTCCACAGTAAATCTCATACTTATATATTTTTTCCTTTTATATTATGGTTTTTTATTGAAGTATTGTTGATTTATAATGTTGTGTTAGTTTCACGTATACAGCAAAGTGATTCAGATATTTAAATATATTCTTTTTCAGATTCTTTTCCATTATAGGTTATAACAAGATATTGAATATAGTTCCTTGTGCATACAGGAGGTCTTTGTTTACCTGTTTTATATATAGCAGTGTGTATCTGTTAATCCCAAACTTCTAATTTACCCCTCTTCTCTCTTCCCCCATTGGTAACCATAAGTTGATTTTCTATATTAGTGAGTCTATTTCTCTTTTCTAAATAAGTTATTTTGTATCATGTATTTTTTTAGATTGCACATAGAAGTGATATCATATGGTTTTGTCTTCCTCTGTCTCACTTCACTTAGTATAATAATGTCTAGGTCCATCCATGTAGGTGCAAATGGCATTATTTCATTCTTTTTTATGGCTGAGTAATATTCCATTGTATATGTACCACTTATTCTTTATCCATTCATCTGTCAATGGACACTTAGCTTGCTTCCATGTCTTGGCTATTGTAAATAGTGCTGCTGTGAATACTGGGGTGCATGTATCTTTTCGAATTAGAGTTTTCATCTTTTCTGGATACATGCCCAGGAGTGGGATTGCTGGATCATATGGTAACTCTATTTTTAGTTTTTAAAGTAACTTCCATACTGTTCTACATAATGGCTTCACCAATTTCTATTCCCACCAACACTGTAGAAGATTTCCCTTTTCTCTACATCTTCTGCAGCATTTACTGTTTGTAGACTTTTTGATGATGGCCATTCGACAGGTATGAGGTGCTACCTCATTGCAGTTTTTATTTACCATTCTCTAATAATTAGCAATGTGGAGCATCTTTTCATAGGCCTTTTGGTCATCTGTATGTCTTCTTTGGAGAAATATCTATTTAGGTTTTCTGCCCATTTTTTGATTGGGTTGTTTGGTTTTTTTGGTATTGAGCTATATGAGATGTTTGCACATTTTGGAAATTAAGCCCTTGTCAGTCGCATTGTTTGCAAATGTTTTCTACCATTCTGTATGTTGTCTTTTCATTTTGTTGATCGTTTCCTTTGCTGTGCAAAAGCTTTTCACTTTAATTAGGTCCCATTTGTTTATTTTTGCTTTTATTTCCATTACTTTAGGAGATGGATTCCCGCAAAATATTGCTGTGATTTATGTTAGACTGCAGAGTGTTCTGCCTACGTTTTCATTTAGGAGTTTTATAGTATCTGGTCTTACATTTAGGTCTTTAATCCATTTTGAATTTATTTTTGTATATGCTGTTAGAGAATGTTCTAATTTCATTCTTTTACATGTGGCTGTCCAGTTTTCCGAGCACCATGTATTAAAGAAACTGTCTTTTCCCCATTGTATATTCTTGCCTCTTTTGACATAGATTAATTGACCATAAGTGTGTTGGTTTATTGCTGGGCTTTCTATCCTGTTCCATTGATCTATGTGTGTTTTTATGCCAGTACCATACTATTTGTATTAGTGTAGCTTTGTAGTGTAGTATAGAGTCAGGGAGCCTGATTCCTTCAGCTCTGTTCTTCTTTCACAAAATTGTTTTGGCTATTCAGAGTCTTTTATGTTTTCACACAAATTAAAATTTTTTTTGTTCTAGTTCTGTGAACAATGCCATTGGTAAGTTCATAGGAATTGTATTGAATCTATAGATTGCCTTGGGTAGTATAATAATTTTGACAATATTGACTCTTCCAATCCAAGAACACAGTATATCTTTCCATCTGTTTGTATCATGTTCACTTTCTTTCATCAGCATCTTACAGTTTTCAGAGTGAAGGACTTTTGCTTCCTTAGGTAGGTTTATTCCTAGGTATTTTGTTCTTTTTGATTCAATGGTAAATGGGATTGTTTCCTTAATTTCTCTTTCTCATCTTTTGTAGTTAGTGTATAGAAATGCAAGAGATTTCTGTATATTAATTTAGTATCCTGCAACTTTACCAATTCATTGATGAGCTTTAGTAGTTTTCTGGTAGCGTCTTTAGTATTTTCTATGTATAATACCATGTCATCTGAAAAATTGACAGTTTTACTACTTCTTTTCCGATTTGGATTCCTTTTATTTCTCTTTCCTCTCTTATTGCTGTGACTTGGACTTCCAAAAATATGTTGAATAAAAGTGGCAAGAGTAGGCAACCTTGTCTTGGTTGTTGATCTTAGAGGGAATGCTTTCAGCTTTTCACTGTTGAGTGTGATGTTAGCTGTGGGTTTGTCATATTTGGCCTTTATTTTATGTTGAGGTATGGTCCTTCTATGCCCACTTTCTGGAGAGTTTTTATCTGGAATGGATGTTGAATTTTATCAAAAGATTTTTCTGAATCTATTGAGATGAACATATATTTTTTATTCTTCAATTTGTTAATGTGATGTATCACACTGATTTATTTGCAGATATTAAAAATCCTAACATCCCTGATATACATCCCACTTGATCATGATGTATGATACTTCTAATGTATTGTTGGATTCGGTTTGCTAGTATTCTGTTGAGGATTTTTATATCTATGTTCATCAGTGATACTGACCTGTAATATTCTTTGGTTTTGGTATCTTTGTCTGCTTTTGGTATCAGGGTGATGGTGGCCTCATAGAATGAGTTGGGAAGTGCTCCTTCCTGTGCAAATTTTTGGAATATTTTCAGGAGTATAGATGTTAACTCGTCACTAAATGTTTGATAGTATTCACCTGTGAAGCCATCTGGTCCTGGACTTTTGTTTGTTGGGAGTTTTTTTTAATCACAGATTCAATTTCAGTACTTGTAATTGTTTTTTTCATATTTTCTATATTTTCCTGGCTCAGTCTTGGGAGATTTTACCTTTCTAAGAATTTGTCCATTTCTTCCAGATTGTCCATTTTATTGGCATATAGTTGCTTGTAGTAGCCTCTTATGATCCTTTGTATTTCTGTGGTGTCAGTTGTAAGTTCTTTTTCATTTCTGATTTTATTTGGACCCTCTCCTTTTTTTCTTGATCAGTCTGGCTAAAGGTTTATCAATTTTATGGTTTCAAAGAACCAGCTTTTAGTTTCATTGATCATCTCTATTTTTTTAGTTTCTGTTTCATTTATTTCTGCTCTGATCTTTCTAATTTCTTCTACTAACTGTGGGTTTTGTTTGTTCTTTCTATCAATGTGTTAGGTGAAAGGTTAGGTTGTTTATTTGAGATTTTTCTTGTTTCCCGAGGTAAGCTTGTATTGCTATAAACTTCCCTCTTAGAAATGTTTTTTTCTGTGTCCCATAGGTTTTGGATCATCATGTTTTCATTTTCATTTGTCTCTAGATATTTTTTGAGTTCCTATTTGATTTCTTCAGTGGTCCATTGTTCATTTAATAGCATATTACTTAGCCTACATATGTTTGTATTTTTTCAGGTTTTTTTCCTTGTAGTTAACTTCTAGTCTCATAGCATCATGGTCAGAAAAGGTGCTTGATATGATTTCAGTCTTCTAAAGCATGCTGAGGCTTGTTTTGTGGCCTAGCATGTAATCTATCCTGGAGAATGCTCCATGTGCACTTGAAAAGAATGTGTATTCTGTGTCTTTCAGATGGAATGCTTTATATATATCAATTAAGTCTATTTGGTCTAATGTGTTATTTAAGGCCTGTGTTTCCTTATTGATTTTCTGTCTGGATGATCTGTCCATTGATGTAAGTGGGGTGTTAAAGTCCCCTACTATTACTGTGTTACTGTTGATTTCTCCTCTTATGTCTGCTAATATTTGCCTTATATATTGAGGTACTCCTTTGTTGGTTGCATATATATTTACAATTGTAATATCTTCTTCTTGGATTGATCCCTTGGCTATTATGTTGTGTCCTTCTTTGTTCCTTGCAACAGTTTTCATTTTAAAGTCTATTTTATCTGATACAAGTTTTGCTACTCTGGCTTTCCTTTGATTTTCATTTGCATGGAATACCTTGTTTTCTGTTCCCTCACTTTATGTCTGTATATGTCTCTAGATCTGAAGTGAGTTGCTTGTAGGCAGCATATATATGGGTCTTGTTTTTTTATCCATTCAGCCTCTGTTTCTTTTGTTTGGAGCATTTAGTCCATATACACTTAAGGTAATTATTGATATGTAGGTTCTTATTGCCATTTTGTTTATTGTTTTGGATAGTTTTGTAGGTCTTTTGTTCCCCTTTGTTCTACTCTCTTGTGATTTGATGACTGTTTTTAGTGTTGTTTGGATTTCTTTTCCTTTTTTGTGTGTATATCTATTATAGATTTTTTGTTTGTGGATACTATGACATTTTTGTATAGCATTCTCTATGTATATGTGATTGTTCTGTTGCTGATCTCTTAATTTCAAATGTGTTTTAACTACCCTGCATTTGTGCTCTCCTCCCCTCAGGATTACTGTTTTTGATGTCATATTTTACATCTAACTGTTTTGTATATTCCTTAACTCCTTGTGGATACAGATGATTTTTAATAATTTTGTCTTTTAACCTCCCTACTAGCTTTCTGTGTAGATGATTCCCAACCTTTACTATATGTTTGTCTTGACTGGTGAGCTTTTTCATTTCATAATTTTCTTATTTCTTATTGTGGCCTTTTCTTTTTCACCTAGAGAAGTTCCTTTAACATTTGTTGTAAAGCTGGTTTGGTGGTGCTGAATTCTTTTAGCTTTTGCTTGTCTGTAAATCTTTTGATTTCTCCATCTAATCTGAATGAGAGCCTTGTTGGGTAGAGTATTCTTGGTTGTAGGTTTTTCCCTTTCATCAGTATAAATATATCGTGTCACTCTATTCTTGCCTGCAGAGTTTCTGCTGACAAATACCAGCGGATAGCCTTATGGAAGTTCCCTCATATGTTATTTGTTGCTTTTCCCTTGCTGCTTTTAATATTCTCTCTTTATCTTTAATTTTTGTTATTTTGATCATGATGTATCTTGGTGTATTCCTATTTGGGTTAATTCTATTGGGATTCTCTGCACTTCCTGGACTTGGGTGACTGTTTCCTTTACCAAGTTAGGGAGTTTTTCAGCTATTATCTCTTCAAATATTTTCTGAGGCCCTTTCTTTCTCTCTTCTCTTTCTGGGACCTCTATAAGCAAATATTAGTGTGCTTGTGGTTGTCCCAGAAGTCTCTTAAACTGTCCTCATTTCTTTTCTTTTTTCTTTTTTTTCTTTTCAGGAACAGTGGTTTCCACTTCTCTGTCTTCCAGCTCACTGATAGGTTCTAAAGTATCACTTACTCTAATGTTGATTCCTTCAATATTTTTCACTTCAGTTATTGTATTCTTCATCTGTTAACTTGTTCTTTATGTTTTCTAACTCTGTTAAAAAAAAATTCTAACTTTTTCCTCTGTGCATCCATTCTCCTCCCAAGTTCTTTGATCTTTATGATCACTACTCTGAATTCTTTATCAGATAGATTGCCTATCTCCACTTAATTTAGTTCTTCTTAAGGGGTTTTATGTTGTTCCTTCATCTGGAACATATTCCTCTGCCACCTCATTTTGTCTAAGTTGCTATTGGTTTTTTTATGTATGTGGTAGGTTATTTACATTTCTCAACCTTGGAGAAGTGGCCTTCTGTAGGAGATGTCCTATGCATCCCAGCAGTACACTCCCCTCTCATCACCAAAGCTATATGCTCTAGGGGTTCCCTCTAAGAAGGCTGTATGGGTTCTTCTGTTGTGGTGGGCTGACTACATAGGGTGGTCTGGTAGGCTTATTTGGCCCCTAGTCTGGTTGGTTGCCAGGGACCTGCTTTGTGTGTATGTTGCTGACTACTGTTTAGCCTGGTCACCAGGTGGCTGGTTGCAGAACCCTAGGGAGCCCCATGACTAGAGCTGGCTCACTGCTGGGTACAGTCAGGGTTTCAGAGGCTCTGGAGCTGTTGCCCACCCACTGGCAGATGAAACCAGATCCTGGGGTTAGTGCCAGACCACTGGCAGGCAGAGCTGTTTCCTGGAGTCTGGCTGCAGGGCCCAGGGATCCCAGAGCTAGTTTCAGATCCTTGGGAGGGGGCAGTTCCTGACAGCTGGGTATGGGGTCTGGGGTGTTCCAAAGGTTCTGTTGACCTGCTAGTGGGCATGGCCAGGGCCCAGCTATTCCCTGAATAGGGTCTGGCCAGCTGTTGGCAGACTCTGTCTGCAGGCCATGGGATTGTAGTTTTCTTACTTCTGGTGTCTACCCCATCATAGGTGAGGCTGGTCTAGAGGCTAGTGCAGGCTTCCTGGCAGAAAGGGCCAGTGCCTGCCGACTGATTGGTAAAGCTGGATCTTCACCCTCTGGTGGGCAGGGCTGTGTCTAGAGACATGTCTAGAGGTCACTGTGGGCTCAGGAAGTCTTTAGGCAGCCTGTCTGCTGATGGGTTGGGTGTGTCCCTGCCCAGTTAGTTTTTTGGCCTGAGGCATTCCAGTGCTGCTGTCTAGGGTCTGTAGGGTGGGGCCAGGTCTTGGCACTAATGGGCCAAGATGGCAGCCTCCAGCAGCAGAGTTCACATGGTTAAATGTTTGCAAATATGTCTGACACTATTGTCTGTGTCCCCAGGGTGAGCCACAGCCACCCCTCCCACCTCCCTAGGAGATACTCCAAGACCTGCAGGTAGGTCTGGCCCAGGTTGCTATTACATTACTGCTTTTGCCCTGGGTCCCAGTGTGCATGAGATTCTGTGTGCTCCCTTTAAGAGTGAAGTCTATTTCCTACAGTCCTGTGAGTCCCCTGCAGTCAAGCCCTGCTGGCCTTCAAAGCCAAATGCTCTGGATGTTTTTCTTCCTGGTGCCTGACTGCTGGGCTGGGGAGCCTGATGAGGGGCTCAGAACTTTCACTCATGTAATTACATTACATGCAATATAATTATTCTCCAGTTTGTGGCTCACCCACCTGGGGTATATGGGATTTGATTATATTGGGAGTATATCCCTCCTACCCATGTTGTTGTGGTTCATTCTTTATGTGTTTAGTTGTAGAAAATCTTTACTGGTAGGTTCCAGTCTTTTTCATCAATAGTTGTTCTGCAGATAGTTGTGATTTTGGTCTGCTCATGAGAGGAGGTGAGCACAGGGTCTTTCTATTCCACCATCTTTGCTGCTCTGGTACATTATGTTTTTTAAGAACTTTTTTTTTTTTTTTTGCCTACTAAGAGTATTCACCTTTTAAATACAATGTATTAAAAAATATATTGAAATGCTTAAATATAATACAATGCAGATATAATATACATGGGTATGTGTGTATGGGTCCTACAGTAGTCCTTTCTGTTTTTAACTACACATCCAAATTCATCTTCTACCACATTCCCCTTCTGCTCCAGACACTGTTAATTGTTTTGCTCTTCCCAAACATACCAAAATCACTCTGGCCTCAGGGCTTTTGCACTTGTTGATGCCTCTAAGTAGAAGATGTTTCTCTCATATTGTTCCTGTAATGACCCCTCACTGTTCAGATGTCTCTCCTGAAATGTCCCCTTCACAGAAACTGTCCCTGACCACCTATCTATCTTTTAAAGACCAATGCCACCACCACCACCAGGCTCATGCCTATGCCCTTACTTTATTTTTGTTTGTACCATTTATAATTACCTTAAAAAATGTTTATTTGTTTATATGTTTATTTGTACCATTTGAATGTAAGCTTTAGGAGGCTGAATCATAGCCATCTTGCTCATCCCTGTATTCCTAGTGTCAGGGACATAGTGGGTATTTAATTCAATAAACATTTGTTGAATCAATGAGTATATAAATATATTGCATTAACTATATAATCGTTTAAATGTTTTCATGATGTTCAGTTTTCCTATACAGGTCTGTAGCATGTTTTCTCATATATGTGCAGGTTTTGGTTTGTATCATGCAGCAAAATTTTACAGTTTTATTCCCTGATATACTTCTTTTTATTTCAGATATTATAGTGTCTTTGTGTGTGTGTGTAATAAAAATTTCTTAATTTGTTATTTTAACTTTAAAGAATTTTTTTTCAATATATACTTGTTCTAGTCACTTTGTAATAGTCTCCAAATATTTTTAATACTGTTTGTTGTTTTCATTTTACCATACATTCATGTCATCTGCATCTCTTTTTAATATTTGATTTTATTTCTTTTTTTTATATTGCATTATTTAGGACTCCTGGAACAAAGTTGAATGATGGTTGGTATCACTGTCTTCATCCCAGTTTTAATGGGAATAAGACTAATATTTTAACATATTATGCTTACTATCAGGATTTTCTACATAGTTTTAAAATTATTTTAATGTATCAAATCCTATTTTAATTCAGCTTTTTTATTGGAAAAGCTTCCTGAATTTTGAAAAAAAATTTGCAGCATATTTTAAAATATGCTTTAATTTGTTGATGCATTTAATTACATTAAAATATTCTTTTAATGTAAAAGAATATTCTTTAATTTGTTGATGCATTTAATTACATTAAAATATTTTCTAATATTGAGCCACTCTTTCATTCCAGGAGTAAACTCTACTTGGTTGTAAGTATCATTCTTTTAATTTCTTGATTTGGTAAATATTTATTGGTCACCTCGTAGTCACCTGGCACTATTTCAAGTGACATCTCCAAATGAAGATATCAAATAGGCAGTTGGGTAAATATTGTAGAGTTTTGGGAAGAGAACTAGAGCCAGGTTAGAGATATAATTTGGGAAATATCATCAGATAGTTGGTATAGATTTGTAGTGTAGTTTAGTGAGAAAAGGGAAAAGATCCAGCAAATGTATCACCGGTACTCCAATATATGAAATCACGTTGATGAGAGGAATTAGTATAGGAGATCTAAAAGAAGCAGCCAGTAAGATAGGAATAAACCAAAGAAAGTATGATACCCCAGTAGTCATGATCTAGTCTGTTAAATTTGACTAGAAAGTTAGGTAAAATGAAGGCTCAATACCACTATGACAGTTAACCAGTTTATTTTATTTTCAGTATATGTCATAGTGATGTCTATGATTGATTGCTTTCTTAAATCAAAGCAGCACATAAGCCTATATCATAAGGAGACAATTTATAAGATCCCTGTTCCTGGGCTATGAACAGTAACTAGAGTCTTCCATAGTTGTTCACTGGCTGTATCTCTGAATGTGACTGTAAGTCTACATGTGTGTGTTCGCCCTCAATAATTATTAACTGTTGTTGTTTTGTCTTTGTTAGTTTCTATATAAATTGTCTATTTTCCATTTACTTATATGAGTCATATTTGTTCTCTGACACATTGGTCATTTATACTGACAACTTATTTTGTACAACAGTTTCCCACATACAACTCTGAATTAATAATTGCTTGGGTAGATACCATCAGTTCTAGGGACTTACCTACCATTATCTTCCTAGAAAAATCTGTAACAAAATTCTTGTAGTATTTTAATCTAGCCTCAAACATCAAATGCTCTTTATGGTTCTGTCTGTCTTCTCTTTTTTAGTGTTCACACCTCCTCCTTAACTTATTGTCATTATTTATTATTCTTTCTCTGTACCCTTTTAACAAATCTGTAGTTTACATTAATCCAACAGAATGTAAATCATGTACCATATGATATGATAAGAACAGACACTTTGAGTAAATAAAGGTGAACCAGACACAGAATATATTCTTATAAGAATAGACAGTCTATTAAAAGAGATGGAGCTATCATATAACTAATAATAACATGAGATACAAATTAATTTGTTTATGTTATAGGGGGTAAAGATAAACACATATTCAAAGGAAGAGGTCACTGTGCTTTGGAGTGACAGGTAAGTCAACATTTAACCTGGACATTAAAACATAAATTGATTCTATAAATGTAGAGATGAATAAGTAAGTTACACTCAAAGAAGAGTAAACATAATAAGTAAATAAACACAGTGGGATATTGGATCAAGTAGTGTGGTGAATGTAGCAAGAGGTTTCCTTAAGGTAAAATTTATGAATATGAGCTAATAGGAAATAATATTTGAAAAAAAGTATATTAGGATCATGAAATGGAACTTTGGAGTAGGTGGAAATTTTACTTTTTACAGTGATCTACTTGAGTTTTGCTACAGGTAGATTAAAAAGGCATGAACATGAAACATGAATTGGAAAATGTATACTAGAAGACTACTATAATTTTCTCATGATAATCTCACTGACTGTCAATTAGCAACAGAGGATTTGTTTCTATCTTGCATCCCACTTTGGCCTGAGTCCTACTAAAGTATTTTAACATAGCCTCCAAATTAACAAACTAATGTTTGTAAAAAATGTCAGTTTTCATTATTTTTGTACTTATTTTGTATAGTTTTAGTAAAATTTAATAACTTCAGGTTTACTCTTCTAATAAGATATTCAATTTAAGTATGTTATTATTATTATTACCTAATAACTCACAGATATGATAACAACAAAGATAACTGCAACAAAATGAGTAAGGTATAATTTACCATACTAGATCTCTATACTAATTAAATTCACTAATTTATTGGATTGAATGACAAGGATTCTAATGGTAAGCACAAAATGGAGCCCAGAAACCAAGTCAGAAATGTATGGAAACTTGGTATATGAAAGACAAGACACTATAAACAATTGGAGGATGAATAATAAAAAATTATTCATCTACATTAAAAGTATTTAAATTCCTACAACAACATAAAAATATACTCACCAAATATTAGATTTCTTAAATAACTTAATATAAAAGCCAATACTTTGAAACTATTAATATGATATATATAGTACAATGTGTTCTGTTAGAAAATGATTATTTAAACAAGAATCAAAAAGGAGGGGGAGCTTAAAGATGGCAGAAGAGTAAGACACGGAGAGCACCTTCCTCCCCACAAATACATCAGAAATATATCTACATGTGGAACAACTCCTACAGAACACCTACTGAATGCTGGCAGAAGACCTCAGACCTCCCAAAAGGCAAGAAACTTCCCACATACCCGGGTAGGGTAAAAGAAAAAAGAAAAAACAGCGACAAAAGAATAGGGACGTGACCTGCACCTCTGGGAGGGATCTGTGAAGGAGGAAAGGTTTCCACACACTACGAAGCCCCTTCACGGGCAGAGACTGCTGGTGGTGGTGGAAGCTTTGAAGCCATGGAGGAGAGCGCAGCAACAGGGTTGCAGAGGGCAAAGCGGAGAGATTCCCGCGCAGAGGATCGGTGCCGACCAACATTCACCAGCCCAAGAGGCTTCTCTGCTCACCTGCTGCGGCAGGCGGGGGCTGGGAGCTGAGGCTCGGGCTTCCCAGGTCAGATCCCAGGGAAAGGACTGGGGTGGGCTGCGTGAACACAGCCTGACGGGGGCTACTGCACCACAGCTAGCAGGGAGGAAGTCCAGGAAAAGGTCTGGACATGCCTAAGAGGCAAGAGACTTTTTCTTGCCTCTTTGTTTCCTGGTGCGTGAGGAGAGGGCATTAAGAGTGCTGCTTAAAGGAGCTCCAGAGATGGGCATGAGCCGCAGCTATCAGCACGGAACCCACAGAGATGGGCATGAGACACTAAGGCTTCTGCTGTGCCACCAAGAAGCCTGTGTGCAAGCACAGGCCACTATCCACACCTGCCTCCTGGGAGCCTGTGCAGCCCACCACTGCCAAGGTCCCGTGATTCAGGGACAACTTCCCAGGGAGGACGCACGGCACACCTCAGGCTGGTGCAACATCACGTCAGCCTCTGCCGCCGCAGGCTCGCCCTGCATCTGTACCCCTCCCTCTCCCCGGCCTGAGTGAGCCAGAGACCCCTACTCAGCTGCTATTTTATACCCGTCCTGTCTGAGTGAAGAACAGATGCCCTCAGGCAACCTACCTGCAGAGGCAGCTCCAAATCCAAAGCTGAACCCCCAGGAGCTGTGCAAAAAAAGAAGACAAAGGGAAATTTCTCCCAGCAGCCTCAGGAGCAGCAGATTAAATCTCCACAATCAACTTGATGTACCCTGCAACTGTGGAACACCTGAATACACAACGAATCATCCCAAATTGAGGAGGTGGACTTTGAGAAAAATGATTTATGTTTTTTTCCCTTTTTCTCTTTTTGTTAGTGTGTGTGTGTATGCGTCTCTGTGATTTTGTCTGTATAGCTTTGCTTTTACCATTTGTCCTAGGGTTCTGTCTGTCCGGGTTTTTTTTGTTTGTTTTTAATTAATTACTTAAAAAAATTTTTTGTTAATATTTTTTATTTTAATTATTTTATTTTATCTTCTTCTTTCTTTCTTTCATTATTCTCTCCCTTTTAGTCTGAGTCATGTGGAGGACAGGCTCTTTGTGCTCCAGCCAGGTGTCAGGGCTGTGCCACTGAGGTGGGAGAACCAAGTTCAAGACACTGGTCCACAAGAGATCTCCCAGCTCCACTTAATATCAAACAGCGAAAATCTCCCACAGATCTCCAACTCAACACCAAGACCCAGCTCCATTCAAAGAGCAAGCTACAGTGCAGAACACCCTATGCCAAACAACTAGCAAGACAGGAACACAACCCCATGCGTTAGCACAGAGGCTGCCTAAAATCATAAGGTCACAGACACCCCAAAACACACCACCAGACGTGGACCTGCCCACCAGAAAGACAAGCTCCAGCCTCATCCACCAGAACAGAGGCACTAATCCCCTCCATCAGGAAGCCTGCACAACCCACTGAACCAACCTTAGCCACTGGGGACAGACACCAAAAACAATGGGAACTACAAACCTGCAGGCTGCTAAAAAGAAAGAGACCCCCAAACACAGTAAGTTAAGCAAAATGAGAAGACAGAAAAATACAGAGCAGATGAAGGAGCAAGGCAAAACCCCACCAGACCTAACAAATGAAGAGGAAATAGGCAGTCTACCTGAAGAAGAATTCAGAATAATTATAGTAAAGATCCAAAATCTTGGAAATAGAATGGAGAATATATAAGAAACGTTTAAAAAGGACCTAGAAGAACTAAAGAGCAAACAGAGATGAACAACACAATAAATGAAATTAAAAATTCTCTAGACGGGATCAATAGCAGAATAACTGAGGCAGAAGAACGGATAAGTGACCTGGAAGATAAAATAGTGGATATAACTACTGCAGAGCAGAATAAAGAAAAAAGAATGAAAAGAATTAAGGACAGTCTCAGAGACCTCTGGGACAGCATTAAATGCACCAACATTTGAATTTTAGGGGTCCCAGAAGAAGAAGAGAAAAAGAAAGGGACTGAGAAAATATTTGAAGAGATTATAGTTGAAAACTTCCCTCACATGGGAAAGGAAATAGTTAATCAAGTCCAGGAAGAACAGAGTCCATACAGGATAAATACAAGGAGAAACACACCAAGACACATATTAATCAAACTATCAAAAATTAAATACAAAGAAAAAAATATTAAAAGCAGCAAGGGAAAAACAATAAATAACACACAAGGGAATCCGCATAAGATTAGCAGCTGATCTTTCATCAGAAACTCTGCAAGCCAGAAGGGAGTGGCAGGACATATTTAAAGAGATGATGGAGAAAAACCTACAACCAAGATAACTCTACCCAGCAAGGATCTCATTCAGATTTGATGGAGAAATTAAAAACTTTACAGACAAGCAAAAGCTAAGAGAATTCAGCCACACCAAACCAGCTTCACAACAAATGCTAAAGGAACTTCTCTAGGCAGGAAACACAAGAGAAGAAAAAGACCTACAATAACAAACCCAAAACAATTATAAAAGGGTAATAGGAAGATACATATTGATAGTTACCTTAAATGTAAATGGATTAAATGCTCCCACCAAAAGACACAGACTGGCTGAATGGATACAAAAACAAGACCCGTACATATGCTATCTACAAGAGACCCACTTCAGAACTAGGGACACATACAGGCTGAAAGTGAGGGGATGGAAAAAGATATTCCATTCAAATGGAAATCAAAAGAGAACTGGAGTAGCAATTCTCATATCAGAAAATATAGACTTTAAAACAAAGACTATTAGAAGAGACAAAGAAGGACACTACATAATGATCAAGGGATCAATCCAAGAAGAAGATATAACAATTGTAAATATTTCTGCACCCAACATAGGAGCACCTCAATACATAAGGCAAATGCTAACAGCCATAAAAGGGGAAATCAAGAGTAACACAATCATAGTAGGGGAATTTAACACCCTATTTTCACCAATGTACAGATCATCCAAAATGAAAATAAATAAGGAAACACAAGCTTTAAATGATACATGAAAAAGATGGACTTAATGGATATTTATAGGACATTCCATGCAAAAACAACAGAGTACACATTCTTCTCAAGTGCTCATGGAACATTCGCTAGGATAGATCATATTTTGGGTCACAAATCAAACCTTGGTAAATTTCAGAAAATGGAAATCGTATAAAGTAACTTTTCCGACCATAACACTATGAGACTAGATATCAGTTACAGGAAAACATCTGTAAGCAATACAAACACATGGAGGCTCAACAACACACTACTTAATAACCAAGAGATCACTGAAGAAATCAAAGAGGATATCAGTAAATACCTAGAGGGCTTCCCTGGTGGTGCAGTGGTTGAGAGTCTGCCTGCCGATGCAGGGGACATGGGTTTGTGCCCCAGTCTGGTAAGATCCCACATGCCACGGAGTGGCTGGGCCTGTGAGCCATGGCTGCTGAGCCTGTGCATCCGGAGCCTGTGCTCCACAACGGGAGAGGCCACAACAGTGAGAGGCCCGTGTACCGCAAAAAAAAAGAATAGTAAATACCTAGAGACAATGACATTGAAAACACAACAACCCAAAACCTATGGGATGCAGCAAAAGCAGTTCAAAGAGGGAAGTTTATAGTTATACAAGCCTACCTCAAGAAACAAGAAAAATCTCAAATAAACAACCTAACCTTACACCTAAAACAATTAGAGAAAGAACAAAAAGACTCCAAAGTTAGCAGAGGGAAAGAAATCATAAAGATCAGATCAGAAATAAGTGAAAAAGAAATGAAGGAAACGATAGCAAAGATCAATAAACCTAAAAGCTGGTTCTTGGAAAAGATAAACAAAATGAATAATCCATTAGCCAGACTTATCAAGAAAAAAAGGCAGAAGACTCAAATCAATAGAATTAGAAATGAAAAAGGAGAAGTAACAACTGACACTGCAGAAATACAAAGGATCATGAGACATTACTACAAGCAACTCTACGCCAATAAAATGGACACCCTGAAAGAAATGGACAAATTCTTAGAAATGCACAACCTGCCAAGACTGAACCAAGAAGAAATAGAAAATATGAACAGACCAATCACAAGCACTGAAATTGAAACTGTGATTAAAAATCTTCCAATAAACAAAAGCCCAGGACCAGATGGCTTCACAGGTGAATTCTATCAAACATTTAGAGAAGAGCTAACACCTGTCCTTCTCAAAGTCTTCCAAAAAATTACGGAGTGAGGAACACTCTCAAACTCATTCTATGAGACCACCAGCACCCTGATACCAAAACCAGGCAAAGATGTAACAAAAAAAGAAAATTACACGCCAATATCACTGATGAATGTAGATGCAAAAATCCTCAACAAAATACTAGCTAACCAAATCCAACAACACATTAAAAAGATCATACACCATGATCAAGTGGGATTTATCCCAATGATGCAAGGATTCTTCAATATACACAAATCCATCGATGTGTTACACCATATTAACAAATTGAAGGATAAAAACCATATGACCCTCTCAATAGATGCAGAAAAAGCTTTTGACAAAATTGAAAACATATTTATGGGCATAGAGGCAACCTACCTCAACATAATAAAGGCTATATATGACAGCAAACAGTATTTCCAATGGTGAAAAACTGAAAGCATTTCCTCTAAAATCAGGAACAAGACAAGGGTGCCCACTCTTGCCACTATTATTCAACATAATTTTGGAAGTCCTGCCCACAGCAATCAGAGAAGAACAAAGAATAAAGGGAATCTAAACTAACAAGAAGTAAAACTGTCACTGTTTGCAGATGACATGATACATAGAAAAACTTAAGATGCCACCCTAAAACTACTAGAGCTAATCAATGAATTTAGTAAAGTCACAGGATACACAATTAATACAAAGGAATCACTTGCATTCCTATACACTAACACTGAAAGATCAGAAAGAGAAATTAAAGAAACAATCCCATTTACCACTGCAACAAAAAGAATAAAATACCTTGGAATAGGCCAACCTAAGGAGGCACAGTACTTGTATACAGAAAACTATAAGATACTGATAAAAGAAATCAAAGATGACACAAATAGGTAGAGAGACATACCATGTTCTTGGATTGGAAGAATCAATATAGTGAAAATGACTATACTACCCAAAGCAATCTACAGATTCAATGCAATCCCTATGAAATTACCAATGGGATTTTTCACAGAACTAGAACAAAAAAATGTAACAATTTGTATGGAAACACAAAAGAGCTCGAATAGCCAAATCAATCTGGAGAAACAAAAATAGAGCTGGAGGAATCAGGTCCATGACTTCAGACTATACTACAAAGCTACAGTAATCAAGAAAGTATAGCACTGGTACCAAAAGAGAAATATAGATCAATGGAACAGGATAGAAATCCCAGAGATAAACCCATGCAACTATGGTCACCTAATCTATGACAAAGGAGGCCAGAATATACAGTGGATACATAGCTTCTTCTTCAATAATTGGTACTGGGAAAACTGGATAGCTGCATGTAAAAGTAAGAAATTAGAACACTCCCTAACACCATACACAAATATAAACTCAAAATGGATTAAAGACCTAAATGTAAGGCCAGACACTATCAAACTCTTAGAGAACATAGGCAGAACACTCTTTGACATAAATCACAGCAAGATATTTTTTGACCCACCTCCTAAAATAATAATAAAAACAAAAATAAACAAATGGGACCTAATGAAACTTAAAAGCTTTGCACAGAAAAGGAAACCATAAACAAGATGAAAAGACAACCCTCAGAATGGGAGAAAATATTTGAAAATGAAGCAACTGACAAAGGATTAATCTCCAAAATATACAAGCAGCTCATGCAGCTCAATATCAAAAAACCAAACAACCCAATCCAAAAATGGGCAGAAGACCGAAATAGACATTTCTCCAAAGAAGATATACAGATGGCCAACAAAGACATTAAAAGATGCTCAACATCACTAATTATTAGAGGAATGCAAATCAAAACTACCATGAGTTATCACCTCACACTGGTCAGAATGGCCATCACGACAAAATCTACAAACAATAAATGCTGGAGGGGGTGTGAAGAAAAGAGAACCCTCATGCATTGCTGGCGGAAACGTAAATGATACAGCCGCTATGAAGAACAGTATGGAGGGCTTCCCTGGTGGCACAGTGGTTGAGAGTCCGCCTGCCGATCCAGGGGACACAGGTTCGTGCCCTGGTCCAGGAAGATCCCATGTGCCACGGAGCGGCTGGGCCTGTGAGCCATGGCCGCTGACCCTGCACATCTGGAGCCTGTGCTCTGCAATGGGAGAGGCCACAACAGTGAGAGGCCCGCATACTGCCAAAAAAAACAAAACAAAACAAAAAAGAACAGTATGGAGACTCCTTAATAAACTAAAAAGAACAGTATGGAGACTCCTTAATAAACTAAAAGTAGAACTACAACATGCCCCAGCAATCCCACTACTGGGCATATACCCAGAGAAAACCATAATTCAAAAAGACACATGCACCCCAGTGTTCACTGCAGCACTATTTACAATAGCCAGAACATGAAAGCAACCTAAATGTCTGTTAACAGAGGAATGGATAAAGAAGATGTGGTACTTATATACAATGGAATATTACCCAGCCATAAAAAGGAATGAAGTTGGGTCATTTGTAGAGACTTGGATGGACCTAGAGAGTGTCATACAGAGTGAATTAAGTCAGAAAGAGAAAAACAAATATCGTGTATTAACGCATGTATGTGGTATCTGAAAAAATTGGTATAGATGACCTTAGTTAACAAAGCAGAAATAGAGAGACAGAAGTAGAGAACAAATGTATGGATACCAAGGCAGAAGGCCTGGGTGGGATGAATTGGGGATTGGGATTGACTGACATTTATACACTGTGATACTATGTATAAAATAGATAACTAATGAAAACCTACTGTATAGCACAGGGAACTCTACTCAATGCTCTGTGGTGACCTAAATGAGAAGGAAATCCCCAAAAGAGGGGATATATGTATATGTACAGCTGATTCACTTTTCTGTACAGTATAAACTAACACAATATTGTAAATCATCTATACTCCAATAAAAATGTTTTTAAATTAAAGTTTTAAAAAATTGAAATCATATCAAGCATATTTTCCGACCACAGTGCTATGAGATTAGAAATCAACTTTAAGAAAAAAGAACTGTAAAAAAAAAAAAAAAAAAAACTCAAACATATGGAGTCTAAACAATATGCTACTAAACAACCAATGGATCACTGAAGAAGTCAAAGAGGAAATTAAAAAATACCTAAAGACAATTGAAAAGAAAAGCACATGATCCAAAACCTATGGGACACAGCAAAAGCAGTTCTAAGAGGGAAGATAATAGTAATACAATCTTTCCTCAGGAAACAAGAAAAATCTCAAATAAACAACTTAATCATGCACATAAAGAAACTGGAAAAAGAAGAACAAACACAACTCAAAGGCAGTAGAAGGAAAGATATCAGAAAGATCAGAACAGAATTAAATGAAATAGAGGTGAAGAAAACAATAGCAACGATCAATGAAACTAAAAGCTTCTTCTTTGAAAAGATAAACAAAACTGATAACCCTTTAGCCAGGCTGATAAAGAAAAAAAGGGAGAGGGCTCAAATCAATAAAATGAGAAGTGAAAGAGGGAAAGTTATAAGGGACACCACATAAACACAAAGAACCATAAGAGACTAGTTGGAGCAACTATATGCCAATAAAGTGGACAACCTAGAAGAAATGGACAAATTCTTAGAAACATACTATCTCCCAAGATGGAAACGGGAAGAAATAGAAAATACGAACAGACCAATCACAAGTACTGAAATTGAAACTGTGATTTTAAAACTCCCAATAAACAAAAATCCAGGACCAGGTGGCTTCACAGGCAAATTCTATCAAATATTTAGAGAAGAGTTAACACCTATCCTTCTGAAACTATTTCAAAAAATTGCAGAGGAAAGAACACTCCCAACTCATTCTATGAAGCTACCACTACCCTGATACCAAAAGCAGACAAAGATAGTACAAAGAAAATTATAGGCTAATATCACTGATGAATACAGATGCAAAAATCATCAAAAAAATACTAGCAAACCAAATCCAGCAATACGTTAAAAGGATCATACACCATGATCAAGTGGGATTTATCCCTGGAATGCAAGGATTTTTCAGTATCAGCAAATCAGTCACTGTTATACACTACATTTAAAAAGTGACAAAAACCATGTGATCATTTCAATAGATGCAGAAAAAGCTTCTGAAAAAATTCAACAGATATTTATGATAAAAACTCTCCAGAATGTCAGCATGGAGGAAACGTACCTCAACATAATTAAGGCATATATCAAAAACCCATAGCTAACATCATCCTCAACAGTAAAAAGCTGTAAACATTTCCTCTAAGATCTGGAACAAGGCAAGAGTGTCCACTTTCACCACTTTTTTCAACATAGTTTTGGAAGTCCTAGCCACCAGCAATAAAGGAAGAAGAAGGAATAAAAGGAATCCAAATTGGGAAAGAAGAAGTAAACCTATCATTGTTTGCAGATGACATGATATATACTATACATAGAAAATACTAAAGATGCTACCAGAAAACAACAGCTCATCAATGAATTTGGTAAAGGTGCAGGATACAAAATTAACTCACAGAAATCAGTTGTATTTCTATACACTAACAAGGAATAATCAGAAAGAAAAATTAAGGAAACAACCCAATTTACCATCACATCAAAAAGAATAAAATACCTAGGTATAAACCTACCTATGCAGGCAAAAGACCTGTACTCCAAAAATTATAAGATGCTGATGAAAGAAATCAAAGATGGCAGAAATTGATGGAAAGATATACCATGTTCTTGGATTGTAAGAATCAATATTGTCAAAATGACTATACTACCCAAGGCAATCAACAGATTCAATGCAACCACTATCAAATTACCAATGGTGTTTTCCTTACAACTAAAACTATAACATTTTAAATTTGTATGGAGACACAAAAGACCTCAAATAGCTAAAGCAATCTTAAGAAAGTAAAGTGGAGCTGGAGGAATCAGGTTCCCTGACTTCGGATAATACTACAAAGCTACAGTGATCAAAACAGTATGGTACTGGCACAAAAATAGAGATATAGATCAATGGAACAGGATAGAAAGCCCAGAATTAAACCCATGCACCTATGGTCAATTAATCTATGATCAAGGAGGCAAGAATAGACAATGGAGAAAAGACAGTCTCTTCAATAAATGGTGCTGGGAAAACTGGACAGCCACATGTAAAAGACTGAAATCATTCTTTAACACCATACACAAAAATAAACTCAAAATGGATTAAAGACCTAAATGTAATACTGGATACTGTAAAACTCTAAGAGGAAAACACATGCAGAACACACTTTGACATAAATCGCAGCAGTATATTCTTTGATCCATCTCCTAGACTAATGGAACTAAAAACAAAAATAAACAAATGGGACCTAATTAAACTCAAAAGCTTTTGCACAGCAAAGGAAATCATAAACAAAACGAAAAGACAACCCACAGAATTGGTGAAAATATTTCAAGTGATGCGACTGACAAGGGATTAATCTCCAAAATTTACAAACAGCTCATGTGGATCAATAGTAAAAAAAGAAAACAAAACCCCCAACCCAATCAAAAAATGGGCAGAAGACCTATATAGATATTTCTCCAAAGAAGACATACAGATTGTCAAGAGGCACCTGAATAAATGCTCAACATTGCTAATTATTAGAGAAATGCAAATCCAAACTACAGTGATATATCGCCTCACACCAGTCAGAATGGCCACCATCAAAATATCTACAAACAATAAATGCTGTAGAGGGTGTGGAGAAAAGGGAACCCTCCTACACTATTGGTGGGAATGTAAATTGGTACAGCTGCTGTGGAGAACAGTATGGAAGTTTCTTTAAAAACTGAAAAAAGGAGCTACATTTTTCAGTTGGATATGATCCAACAATCTCACTCCTGGACATAGAAAACCATAAATCTAAAATGAATGTTCATTGCCCCACTATTTACAAGAGCCAAGACATGGAAGCAACCTAAATGTTCTATAGAGGAATGGATAAAGAAGATGTGGTACATATATATAATGGAATATTACTCAGCCATAGAAAAGAATGAAATAATGCCATTTGCAGCAACATGGTTGGACCTGGAATTTACCATAGTCAGTCAGACAAAGACTAATATCATATGATATAGGTTATAGGCAGAATCTAAAAACGAAAGATACAAATGAACTTGTTTACAAAATAGAAACAGACTCACAGACTTAGGGAATGAACTTATGGTTAACAAAGGGGAAGGGTGGTGGGGAGGGATAAATTGGGAGTATAGGATCGACATATACACATTACAATATTTAAAATAGATAATCAAAAAGGACCTAGTGTACAGCACAGGGAGCAACTACTCATTATTGTGTAATAACCTAAATGGGAAAATAATTTTTAAAAGAATATGTATATGTATAACTGAATCACTTTACTGTACACCTAAAACTAATACAACAGTGTAAATCAACTATACTCCAATATAAAATAAAAATTTTTTTAAAATAACCTATATAAGGTACTACATAAAGACAAATAATTCAGTGGACTATGAATGTTCTTTAAAATCTGGCATTCTGGTACTCTGATATTAAGTACTAGATCTACATTGCAATTAATAATAGAAATAGCTACAGAACTGAGTAGCATCAACATTTCTCAGTTGAAGTCCTAAAATTATCCCATCAATTTATCATATCATTTATCATATAAATTTATCTAATATATCAATTAGAATTGGATATCCATGGTTAATATAAACAGATCAAGATATCCATTATGGGTGTGGTCAAGATGGTGGAGTAGGAAGACTCTGAGCTGACCTCCACCCATGGGCACACCAAAATTACAAGTATTTACAGAGCAAGGATCTATGAGAAAGACCTGAAGAGTAGCAGAAAAGATCTATGTAACTAAAGATATAAAGAATCATAAAGTAGGAGAGGTAGAGAATGGGGTATAGTCAAAACCAATACCCCTGGACAGGTGACCCACAAATGAGAGAATAATCACAATTGCAGAGGTTCTTTCCAAGGAGCAAGGAGTCCAAGTCACACACTGGGCTCCTACACTTCAAGTGTTTATAGTCCCAGAAGACATAAATAAATAAACACCAAAAAAACACAAAAAGGTTAGGGAATATTGCAATTGAAATGAATATAGGATCTCCTGGGCCTTGCAGACATCTATTGGGTGGGCCAAAAAGTGCCTTCGGTTTTTTAGGAAAAAATAAAAGACATATTTTTCATTTTCACCAAGAACTTTACTGAACAATGTATTCACCCTTTTGTTCCACTATCTTCTGCCATTTTTCAGGCAGCTTCATAATTCCATCTTCCCAAAACTTTTAATCTTTTTGAGCAAAGAACTGTTCCAGGTGCCTTTTACAGTTTTCCAGGGAATTGAAAATTTTTTCCATTAAGAGAATTTGGTAAAGACCAAAATAAATGGAAATCCAAAGGTACAATGCCTGGTGAATATGGTGGATGAATCAGAACTTCCCAGCCAAGCTGTAACAGTTTTTGCCTGGTCATCAAAGAACATGCAGTCTTGTGTTATCCTGATGGAAGATTATGCGTTTTCTGTTGACTATTTCTGGATGCTTTTCCTTGAGTGCCACTTTCAGTTCGTCTAATTGGGAGCAGTACTTGTTGGAATTAATCATTTGGTTTTCCAGAAGGAACTCATAATAGAGGGCTCCCTTCCAATTCCACCATATATACAACATAACCATCTTTGGATGAAGACTGGCCTTTGGTGTGGTTGTTGGTGGTTCATTTCACTTGCCCCACGATCTCTTCCAGTCCACATTGTTGTACAGCACCCAGTTTTCATCGCCCATCACAATTTGTTTTAAAAACAGAACTTTTTGTTATTACATTTCAGTACAGAATCACATGTGGAAATATGTTCAAGATTTTTTTTTGCTTAACTTATGTGGAACCCAAACATCAAAGTAATGAACATAACCAAGCTGGTACAAATGATTTTCAATGCTTGATTTGGACATTTTGAATATGTCAGCTATCTCCTGTGTGGTATAACGTTGATTGTTCTGTTATAATTTCGATTTGATCACTATCATCTTCAACTTGTCTACCCGACCATGGAGCATTGTCCAGCGAGAACTTTCCAGCACAAAACTTCACAAACCACTTTTGACACATTCAGTCAGTCACAGCACCTTCTCCATACACTGCACAAATCTTTTCATGTTTCAGTTATGTTTTTACCTTTATTGAAATAATAAAGCATAATACGCTGAAAATGTTGCTTTTTTCTTCCATCTTCAATAGTAAAATAGCTATACAAAAATTCACCAATTTTGATAAGTCTTTTTTTAAATGCATGCTGATATGACAGCTGTCACATACAATCTAACAAAATAGTTTCAAATGAAGTTAGAGACAACTAAGTGCTACTAGAGCCATCTTATGGAAAAAACCAAATGAACATTTTGGCCCACCCAATAAGTAGGAACACAGCCCTTTCCTCCAACAGGCTGGCACTACATGCTTCCCCAGGTACACACAGACAGGCACATGGGAGCCCAGCCCCAACCAAGAGTGGGCCACCAGCAACCTCATGCACCCTTCAGGCTCTGCAGCCAAACAGGAATCCTGCCCTGCCCTCCAGCAGGCACACAGCTACTGCACACAACACAGCGTCACAGCCAACTGGGACAGGGGCCAGGTCCATCTGTCAGTGTACCCACAGTAGCGGGCCTTGCAACAACAGAAGAGCAAATATAGCCCACATAGGGGATACCCCCACAGTGTATAGCTCTGGTGAACAGAGAGAGGAGTGTGCTGCTAACCCCCCATGGGGCATCTCCTACATAATGCCATTTCTCCAAGATCAGGAAACATACCTAATACATAGAAATAAACACAGAGAATTGGGCAAAATGAGGAGTCACGGGAATATGTTTAAACAAAGGACCAAGACATAACCTCAGAAAAAGAACTAAGTGACATAGACATAAACAATCTAGCCAATAAAGTGTTTGAGGTAATGACCATAAAGATGCTCACCAAACTCAGGGGAAGAATGGATGAGCACAGTGAGAATTTCAAAAAGAGTTAGAAAATGTAAAGAAGAACCAAACAGCTGAAGCATATAATAAATGAAGTTTAAAAATACACTAAAAGGAACAACAGGATATTAGATAATGCAAAGGAATGGATCCACAATCTGGAAGGCAGAGCAGTGGAAAACACCCAAGTTGAAAAGAAAAAAGAATAAAGAATTTTTAAAAATGAGAATAGTTTAAGAGACCTATGAGATAACATCAAGCATACTAATATTTGCATTATAGGGGTCTGAGAAGGAGAAAAGAGAAAGGGGCAGAGGACACCTTTGAGTCATAATAGCTAAAAACTGCTATAACCCAGGAAAGGAAACAGACATCTAGGTCCAGTAAGCAAAGAAAATTCCAAACAGGATCATCCCAAAGAGGATCACACCAAGATACATTGTAATTAAAATGGCAAAAATTAAAAATAAAGAATCTTAAAAGCAGGAAGAAAAAAGCAACTAAACAGGCTTTAAAAGACATTTTTCCAAAGAGGAAATGCAGATGGTCAACAGGCACATGAAAAGATGCTCAACATCACTAATCATCAGATAAATGCTAATCAAAACCACAGTGAGATACCACCTCACACTAATCAGATGACTATCATCAAAAAGAACACAAATAACAAATGCTGGAGAGGGTGTGGAGAAAAAGGAACACTTGTACACTGTTGGTGGGAATGTAAATTGGTGAAGCCACTGTGGAAAACAGTAGGGAGGTTTCCAAAAAACTAAAAATAGAACTACCATGTGAGCCAGCAATTCCATTCCTGGTTTATATGTATATAAACCACTAATGGGAAAAGATGTGAAAATTTGCCTTTTGCAGCAACATGTTTGGACTTGGAGGGCATTATGCTAAGTTAGTGAAATCAGTCAGAGAAATAAAAATACTGTATGATATCACTTATATGTGGAATCTAAAAAAATACAACAAACTAGTGAATAAAACAAAAAAGAAGCAGCCTCACGTATATAGAGAACAAACTCTATAGTGGTTAAGTGGGCAGGGGGTAGGGGCAATACAGGAGTGGGAGATATAAACTATTGGGTGTAAGAGAGGCTACAAGGATATATTATACAATACAGGGAATATAACCAGTATTTTTGATAACTGTATATGGATTGTAACCTTTAAAAATTGTATAAAAGAATTTTAAAAAACCAAGAAATTAAAAAGAAATAATACTGAGCATCTGTTCCAACCACAAAGGCATGAGACTAGAAATCAATTACAATTTTAAAAAAACTGCAAAAAACACAAACACATGGAGGCTTTACAATATGCTAATAATAACCAATGGGTCACTGAAGAAATCAAAGAAGAAACTAAAAAATATACCTGGAGACAAATGAAAATGGAAACACAATGATCCAAATTTCATGGGTTGCAGAAAACTCAGTACTAAGAAGGAAGTTTATAGCAATATAGGCATACCTCAGGAAACAAGAAAAATCTCAAACAGTCTAACCTTGCACCTGAAGGAACTAGAAAACGAAGAATAAACAAAACCGAGTTAGTAGAAGGAAAGAAAGCATAAAGATCACAGCAGAAATAAATGAAATAGAGACTAAGCAATCAATAGAAAATATCAATGAAACTAAGAGCTGCCTCTTTGAAAAGATAAAAGTGATAAACTTCAATCCAATCTGATCGAAAATAAAATAAAGAAAAAATAATGTGAAAAATAAAAGAACAGCAATAGAAATCCTATGGCTAGTAAGTAATAAGGGAATGTTACAAATAGCTAATATATTTCACAATTTATATAATACAGATGAATTCCATGGAAGATACAAACCATTAAAACTTACACAAGATGACACAGACAATGCTAAGGACCTTATATCTATGAAAGAAATTAAGTATCTGTTTATTCTTTCCCATAAAGAAAACTGTAGGTACAGATGGCTTCAGATGAATTCTATCAGTCATGATATGAGAAATTAATGTAAATTCTACTCAGTTTCTTCCAGAAAAGTGAAAGAGATGGAACTCTTCTCAACTCATTTTTTGAAGCCAGCAGTACCTCAATACAAAAATCAGATAAAAACATTACAATAAATGGAAACTACAGACCAATAACTTTTATTAACATAGATGCAAAACCCCATTCAAAAATTGTTTAATCAAGGGCCATCTGAGCTGATTATCTGTGGGCTCAGTGGGTGCAGCTCACATGGGTTTATGCACCAGCAGTCTTGTGAGTGTGTACACATGCCTAAGGGACCTCCAAGCTGATTACTAGAGCCCACAAGCAGAGGCAACCACCAAGTGCAGTGCCAGCAACAGTGATCTTTGTGGGCACACACCAGGTGGCAAGTGGAGTCACAGAATCACATGTCCTAGAGGACAACTCCTGGGAAGAACATGCAGCAGCTCCTTTTCCAGAGGGAGTGTTTCAGTCCTGCCTACTTCCCACTTCAGATTAGAACCTCAGGGGGCTTCAACTCCAACAACTGGGGAACAGACCCTGCTTGCAACAGGGCAACCACAGAGCAAACAGGAGGCCTTTTTCAACATCCAGTGTAGGCTCTGGTCACCACAACACCAAACACAACCCACTATGAAGGGATCAAGTGCCAGAACACCCTAAGGAAAGATGTGGTAAACATTCAGAGCAAAAATAGCCCTTGCACCAAAAATACTGGACTCAAGCAGGCTATACAGGTATACTCCCACATAAAAACAACCCTTCAAAATCACAGTACATAACTGTTTCTCCTAAATTCATAGTCATAAATATAAGAAAAATGAAGAAGCAGAGGAATTACTCCCAACTGAAAGAACAAGAGAACTCTCCTGACAGAACAAACAAGGAAATAGACCTCTTCAGACTACTAAACTCTGAGTTAAAAAAGGAGGTAAGAAAAATGCTGAAACAATTAAGAAAGGCTATCAATAGAAATGCAGATCACTGTAACAAGGAACTAGAAATTATAAAGAGTAGCCAATCAAAATTAGACAACTCAATTGCTGAGATGAAAACCAAGCTAAAGGCAATAAATAGCAAACTAAATAATGTAGAAGAATGAATAAGTGATCTGAAAGACAGAATAATGGAAACCACCCAATCAGAACAACAGACAGAAATACGAGTGAAAAAAAAAAGAAAACCGAAAGCAACATACTAGATCTATGGGATAATATAAAGTGTGCCTATCTACTCATAATAGAAACCCCAGAAAGAGAAAAGGGAATCAAAAATGTTTTTGAAGAAATTATAGCTAAAAAATTACCAATCCTAAGGAAGGAAAAAATATCCAGGTACAGGAATCACAAGGAATCCAAACGAAATGAACCCAAAAAGACCTACTCCAAGACATATCATAATTAAAATGGCAAAAAAAAAAAAAAAAAAAGATAGGATTCTAATGGCAGCAAGAGAAAAAAAGTCAGTTCCAAGGGAGTCCCCATGAAGCTATCAGCTGATTTCTCTACAGAAAATTGCAGACCAGAAGGGAGTGGCAAGGTATATTCAAAGTCCTGAAAGGGAAAAACCTGTAACCTAGGATACTCTACCCAGCAATATTATCATTTAGAATAGAAGGAGAGTAAAAGAATTTCTCAAACAAGAAAAAACTAAAAGAATACAGCAATACTAAACCTAACCTAAAAGAAATATTCAAAGGTCTTCTCTAAATAGAAAAGAAGCAAAAATCTATAGGAAAGGGGAAATCAATAGGAAAAAAATAAATACATTAAAGGGCTGAAGTTCATGTAAATAAGCCAGTACCTAGATTAAAAAATAATCAAAAAATTTCTGTGAAAGCAATTATAACTACAATGAACAGCAAAAGGATAAATATGAAGATGTAAAGTAGGCCATAAAAATCACAAAATGTGGGTGAGGAGAGTAAGAAAATGTAGATCTTTTAGAATGTGTTTGAGCTTATATGACTACCAGTCTAAAGCAAGTAGCTATAGTTACAGGTTAAAATACTTGAAAACCAGGGTAACCACAAATCAAAAACATATAATAGATTCACAAAAATCAAAAAGAAAGTAACTCAAGTATAATGTACAAGAAAACCATCAAACCACAGAAGGAAAAACAAAAAGCAGAAAGGAACAAAGAATAAATACAAAATCAACTGGAAAATAAGGTTTACAATGGCAATAAATACATACTTAACAATAATTACTCTAAATGGCAATGGATTAAATGCTCCAGTTGAAAGACATTGAATGGCAGATTGGATAATAAAACAAGCACCTACAGTATGCTGCCTATAGGAGACATACTGTAGGGTGACAGATACTTATAGATTGAAAGTGAGGGTATGAAAAAGATATTTCTTGAAACAGGAAATGACAGGAAAGCAGGGATAGCAATACTCATATCAGACAAAATAGACTTTAAAACAAAGGCCATAAAGAAAGACAAAGAAGGACATTATAATCATTATGAAAGGGGGATCAGTACAAGAAGAGGATATCACACTTAATATATCTG
The DNA here is from genome assembly GCF_008692025.1 of Phocoena sinus. Classification (NCBI taxonomy): domain Eukaryota; kingdom Metazoa; phylum Chordata; class Mammalia; order Artiodactyla; family Phocoenidae; genus Phocoena; species Phocoena sinus. The sequence continues at coordinate 123,785,502 of NC_045767.1, read as the reverse complement.
CACCTAAAATAAGAGCACCTAAATATATAAAGCAAATATTAATAGCCATAAAGAGAAAAATTGATGGGAATACAATAACAATAGGAGACTTTAACACCCACTGACATCAATGGACGGATATTGCAGACAGAAAATCAGTAAGGCAAAAGAGATCATGAATCACAGAATAGAATAATTAGAATAGTAAGTCATATCTATAGGACACAACATCCAAAAACGCCAGAATACATATTCTTTTTAAGTGCACATGGAACATTCTCCAGGCTAGGCCACATACTAGGACACAAGCAAGCCTCAACAAATTTAATAGGATAGAAAATTATTTCAAGCATCTTTTCTGATCACCATGGCATGAAACTAGAAATCAATCACAGAAAGAGAAAAAATGATTACGTGGAGACTAAACAACATGTTATTAAAAAAAAAACAGTGGGTCAATGATGAATTCAAAGAGGAAATAAAAGCACACCTCGAGACAAATGACAATGAAAACAACCATACAAAATCTATGGGATGCAGCAAGGGTACTTCTAAGAAGGAAGTTCATAGCGACACAGGCCTTCCTCAAAGAAAACAAGAAAAATCCCCCCAAAACAACCAAACCTACCACCCAAAATAATAGGAAAAAGAGCAAACAAAACTTAAATCAGCAGAAGGAAGGAAATAATAAAGATCAGAGAGGATATAAATAAAATTGAGACGAAAAAACAACAGAAAAAAATCATTAAGACTAAGAGCTGGATTTTTGAAAGGATAAACAAAATCCACAAACCTCTGGCCAGGCATACCAAGAAGAAAAGAGGGGACTCAAATAAACGAAATGAAAGAGGAAAAATAACAACTGATACCACAGAAATTTAAAAGAAAACCCATAGGACAATTCTATGAACAGTTATATGCCAACAAATTAGACAACCTAGAAGAAATAGGCACGTCTCTAGAAACATACAGCGCAGCAAACCTGGATCAAGAAGAAATAGATAATTTGAACAGACTGATTACTAGAAGTGAAATAGAATCTGTAATTCAAAACAAAAATCCAGGACCAGATGCCTTCACTAGGGAATTCTACAAAACATACAAAGAACTTATAACTGTCCTTCTCAAATTCTTCCACAAGACTGAAGAGGAGGAAACACTCCCAAAGCCATTCTATGAAGCCACCATCACCCTGATACCAAAACCAGACAAAGACACTACCTAAAATGAAAATTACAGACCAGTATCTTTGAGAATATAGATGCAAAAATCCCCAACAAAATTTTACCAAATCCAAAACATATGAAAAGGATCATACACCATGATCAAGTTATATTCATTCCAGGGTCACAGGCTGGTTCAACATACGCAAATCAATCAATGTGATATATATCAGCAAAAGAAAAGACAAAAACGACATGGTCATCTCAATAGATATAGAAGAAGCTTTTGATAAAATTCAACATCAATTCATGATAAAAACTCTTGACAAAGTGGGTACAGAGGGAACATATCTCAAAATAATAAAAGCCATTTATGGCAAACCCACAGCCAAAATAATACTAAATGATGAAAAGCTGAAGCCTTCCCATGAAAATCTGGAACAAGACAAGGATGCCCACTCTCAGCACTTGTATTCAAAGTACTATTGGAAGTCCTCACCACAGCAATCAGACAAGAAAAAGAAATAAAATGTATCCAGATCAGAAGGGAAGAGGTAAAAGTGTCACTATATGCAGAGGACATGCTACTATATATAGAAAATCCAAAAAACTCCACACAAAAACTACTAGAACTGATAAATTCAGCAAGGTAGCAGAATACAAGATTAACATACAGAAATCTGTTGTATTTCTTTACACTAATGAAATATCAGAAAGGGGAAGTAAAAAAACAATTCCACTTAAAATTGCATCAAAAAAATAAAATACTTAGGAATAAACATAACCAAGGAGGTGAAAGAATTATATGCTGAGAACTAAAAAACATTGATAAATTAAATTGATGATGATTCAAGGAAATGGAAAAATATCCCATGGTCTTGGAGACCAAGAATTAATATAGTTAAAATGGCCATACTACCCAAAGCAATCTACAGATTTAATGCAATTTCTATCAAATTACCAATGACAATTTTCACAGAACTAGAACAAATAATCCTAAAATTTGCATGGAATCACAAAAGACCCAGAATTGCTAAAGCAATCCTGAGGACAAGAAGCTAGAACCATAACCCTGCCATATTTCAGACAATACTACAAAGCTACAGTAATAAAAACAGCATGGTATTGGCACAAAAACAGACATATAGATCAACAGAACAGAATAGAGTGCTCAGAAATAAGCCCACACACCTATGATCAATTAATCCTTGACAAAGGAAGAAGAACATACAATGGAGAAACAACAGTGTCTTCAGCAGGTGGTGTGGTAAGCCTGGAAAGCCACATGTAAATCAATGATGTTAGAACACACCTTACACCATACACAAAAATAAACTCAAAATGGCTTAAAGACTTAAACATTAGACATGATGCCATAAAACTTCTAGAAGAGAGCACAGGCAAAATATTCTATGACATAAATTGTACCAGTGTTTCCTTAGGTCAGTGTCCCAATGCAATAGAAATAAAAACAAAAATAAAGAAATGGGACCTAATCAAAGTTACAAGCTTTTACACAGCATAGAAAATCATAAAAAAAGAAAGAAAGAAAAGACAACCTACAGAATGGGAGAAAATATTTGCAAATGGTGCTACCAACAAGGGCTTAATCTCCAAAATATACAAATAGCTCATACAACTCTACAACAAAAAAACAAACAACCCAACTGAAAAATGGGCAGAAGACCTTAATAGACATTTCTCCAAAGAAGACATACAGATGGCCAGTAGGCATGTGAAAAGATGCTCAACATCACTAATTATTAGAGAAATGCAAATCAAAACTATAATGAGTTACCACCACACACACACACCTGTCAGAATGGCCATCATTAAAAAGTCTACAAATAACAAATGTGGCAAGAGTATGGAGAAAAGGGAACCCTCCTTCACTGTTGGTCGGAATGTAAGTTGGTGAAGCCATTATGGAAAACAGTATGGAACTTCTTCAGAAAACTAAAAATAGAACTACCATAGGATCCAGCAATCCCACTCCTGGGTATATACCTGGACAAAACTACAATTCAAAAAAATACATGCATCCCTGTTCATAGCAGCACTATTCACAATAGCCAAAACATGGAAACAACCTAAATGTCCATCAACAGATGAATGGATAAAGAAGATGTGGTACATATATATAACGGAATACTACTTAGCCATAAAACAGAATAAAATAATGTCATTTGGGGCTTCCCTGGTGGCGCAGTGGTTGAGAGTCTGCCTGCCGATGCAGGGGATGCAGGTTTGTGCCCCGGTCCGGGAAGATTCCACATGCCGCGGAGCAGCTGGGCCCGTGAGCCATGGCCGCTGAGCCTGCACGTCTGGAGCCTGTGCTCCACAATGGGAGAGGCCACAACAGTGAGAGGCCCACGTACCGCAAAATTAAATATAATAATAAAATAATGTCATTTGCAGCAACATGGATGCAACAAGAGATTATCATACTAAGTAGAGTAAGTCAGAAACAGAAAGACAAATGCCATATGATATCACTCATATGTGGAATGTAAAATATGGCATATGAACCTATCTACAAAACAAACAGACTCAGAGACACAGAGATCAGACTTGTGGTTGCCAATGGGGATGGGAGGAGGGAGAGGGATGGACTGGGACTTGGGGGTTGGTACATGAAAACGATTACATTTAGAATGGATAAACAACAAGGACCCAGGGAACTATACCCAATCTCCTGGGATAAACCATAATGGAAAAGAATATTAAAAAAAAGAATGTCTCTATGTGTATAACTGAGTCACTGTACAGCAGAGATTGGCATAACATTGTAAATCAACTAAACTTCAATAAAATAAAAAAAAAAGAATTACAACTATAAATAATGAAAGATTAAAAAAATGGGACCTAATCAAACTTATAAGCTTTTGCATAGCAAAGGAAACCATAAACAAAACGAAAAGACAACTTATGGAATGAGAGAAGATATTTGCAAATGATGCGACCGACAAGGGCTTAATCTCCAAAAGTATACAAACAGCTCATATCACTCACTAACAAAAAACATAGAACCCAATCAAAAAATGGGCAGAACACCTAACTAGACATTTCTTCAAAGAAGACATCCAGATGGCCAAGAGGTACATGAAAAGATGCTCAACATCATTAATTATTAGAGAAATGCAAATCAAAACTACAATGAGGTATCAGCTCACACCAGTCAAATGGCCATCATCAAAATGTCAACAAGTAATGAATGCTGGAGAGGGTATGGAGAAAAGGGACCCTCCTACCCTGTTGGTGGGAATGTAAATTTGTGCAACCCCTATGGAGAACAGTATGGAGGTTCCTTAAGAAAACAAAAATAGAGTTACCACAGGATCCAGCAATCCTACTCCTGGGCATATATCCAGAAAAGACGAAAGTTCTAATTCGAAAAGATACATGCACCCCAATATTCACTGTAGCACTATTTACAATAATCAAGTCATGGAAGCAACCTAAGTGTCCATCAACAGACAAATGGATAAAGAAAATGTGGTGTATATCTACACTGGAATATTACTCAGCCATAAAAAAGAATGAAATAATGCCATTTGCAGCAATATGGATGGACCTAGAGATTATCATACTAAGTGAAGTAAGTCAGACAGAGAAAGACAACTATTATATGATACTACTTATATGTGGAGTCTAAAAAATAGTATAAATTAACTTATTTACAAAACAGAAACAGACTTACAGACATAGAAAACAAACTTATGGTCACCAAAGGGGCATGTGGGGGGAAGGATAAATTGGGAGTATGGAACTGACAGATGCATGCTACCATATATAAAATAGATAAACAACACTCTGTGCAGCAGAGTGAACTATATTCAATATCTTATAATAAACTATAATGGAAAAGAATTGAAGAAAAAGGTGTGTGTGTGTGTGTGTGTGTGTGTGTGTGTGTGTGTGTATATATATATATATATACACATACATATACATATATATGTGTATTACTGAATCACTTTGCTGTACACCTGAAACTAACACAATATTGTAAATCAACTGTTGATTTACCACAACAGTCAATTGCCACAACTATTTTACATTCAATGCCAAAAAAATCTTTTTTCCTTTGTCATGACATATCCAAAAAGTAAACTCAAAATGGCTCTTACATATAAATGTAATTAATAAAGCTACAAAAATTATTGGAATAAAAAAACTAGTAGAAAATAGTTGTGTCCTTAAGTGAAGCAAAAATTTCTTAGCATGCAAAATTATGTATCATACAATAAAAAGCTGATAATTTGGAATCCATCAATTTTTTAAAAATATGCTTTTCAAAATAAGTTACAAAGAAAATTAAGTCAAGTCACAGCCTGGGAAAAAATATTTGAAAAACATATATCTCATTAAGAGTTGTAAGCAGAATATGAAAAAATACCTACAGCTAAATAATGAGAAGACAAAAACCAATTAAAGTAGTGACAAAGTTTCTCTCCTTGACCAAACTCTATCCAGGCTGTTTGAACCTTTTCTCTACTAGGACTCAACCTTGGCCTATAAAGAATTGAACAGGGACTTACCTGGCAGTCCAGCAGTTAAGACTCCAGGTTTCTGCTGCATGGGGCATGGTTTGATCCCTGCTTGGGGAACTGAGATCCTACATGCCATGTGGCGTGGCCAAAAAAAAAAAAAAAGACCTGAACAAAACACTAACATGGTTTCTAACAGCTCAAGGCCACATCCTTAACATGACCATAGACCCCCTTAAAGTACCTGTTGAGAAAACTGATAAAAGGTTGCTGGTTTGAGGGCTAGGCTGCCAAAAGAATTTTCTGTTTGTTCCAGTCAACACCTGCAGGTAGAGTCCCTGTCTCCCAGCCTCTGTGGGAGGGTAAAAGTCTAACTTCCATAAGTACCAGTTAACAAACCAATATGGGTTTCACATGGACCACCACCCTTCTGATTTTTGTAATTTTCACTTCCCTGGCTCTACTGAGCCCCTGCTCACCTCCTTCTCTATTCCCTCATGGTCCCTTCAGAACACCTAATTACCCCTGTACAAATAGAAGTTGAGTTCAGTTCAGACTGGACTCTTTCCTCTATTGTTATAGTATATTACTGATTAAAATCTGTCCTTACCACTTTGACTAGTGTCTGGCTTTGTTTATCTTTGACAGTAGGCAAAATATTTGAATAAGCATTTCACAGAAGATTATAAACAAGAAATAAGCATATGGAAAGTTGCTCAATATTATTAGTCACAAGGGAAATGCAATTTAAATTATAAACCAAATACAATGGCTAAAATTAAACAATATCAAATGCTGATGATAACAAGTAGCAGTTGAGGTTGGAGACAAGACAGCAGAGTAGAAGGACTTGAGCTCACTTCCTCTCATGACAACATGAAAAACACAACTAACTGCTGAACAACCATGGACAAAAAAGACTGGTACCTACCAAAAAAGATATTCTTCTTCCAAAGACAAAGAAGAAGCCACAAAAAGACAGTGGGAGGGGAGCATCTGTGATACAATCAAGTTCCATACCCACTGGGTGAGTGACTCAGAAACTGGAAAATAATTGTATCATAGAGGTTCTCCCGTAAGGAGAGAGAGTTCTGAGCCCCATGTCAGGCTTCCCAGACTGGGAGACTGGCATGAGGAGGAGGATCCCCCAGAACATTTGACTTCGGAGGCCAGCAGGCTTGATTGCAGGAACTCCATTCTTGCAGGGTGCACACAAAGTCTCATGTGCACCAGGACCCAGGGAAAAAGCAGTGACTTCATAGAGGCCTGTGCCAGACCTACCTACTGGTCTTGGAGGGTCTCCTGGGGAGATAGGGTTGGGTATGGTTCACTGTGGGGATAGGGACACTGGTGGTGGAGGTACCAGGAAATAGTCATTGGTGTGAGCTCTCCCAGAGGCTGCCATTTTGACACAAAGACCTGCCCCCACCAAAGAACCTGTAGGTTCCATTACTGGGACGCCTCAGGCCAAACAACTAACAGGGCAGGAACACAGCTCCACCCATCAGCAGACAGGCTGCCCAAAGTCTTCCTGAGCCCATAACAGCCTCTAAATGCACCCATTGATATGGTCCTTCTCACTAGAGGGCCAAGACCCAGCTCCACCCACAAGTAGGCAGAAACCAGCCCTTCCCACCAGGAAGCTGCAGAAGCCTCTTAGACCAGCCTCACCCACCAGGGGGCAGAAACCAGAAGCAAGAGGAAGTACAATCCTGTAGCCTGCAAAAAAGAGATCGCAAACACAGAAAGTTAGACAAAATGAGACAGCTCCAACCAAAAGACATAGACTGGCTGAATGGATACAAAAACAAGACCCATATATATGCTGTCTATAAGAGACCCACTTCAGATATAGGGACACATACAGACTGAAAGTGAGGGGATGGAAAAAGATATTCCATGCAAATGGAAATCAAAAGAAAGCTGGAGTAGCAATACTCACATCAGACAAAATAGATTTTAAAATAAAGACTGTTAAAAGAGACAAAGGACACTACATAATGATTAAGGGATCTATCCAAGAAGAAGATATAACAATTGAAATATATATGAAACCAACATAGGAACACCTCAGTATGTAACGCAAATGTTAACAGACATAGAAGGAGAAATTGACAGTAACACAATAATAGTGGGGGACTTTATTTAACACCCCACTTATATCAATGGAAAGATCACCCAGATAGAAAATCAAGAAGGAAACACAGGCCTTAAGTGATGCGTTAGACCAGATAGACTTAATTGATATTTGTAGAGCATTCCATCCCAAAGCAGCAGAATACACATTCTTTTCAAGTGCACATGGAACATTCTCCAGGGTAGATCACATGCTAGGCCATAAACCAAGCCTTGGTAAGTTTAAGAAAACTGAAATAATATCAAGCATCTTTTCTGACCAAAAGGCTATGAGATATCAACTCAAAGAAAAGTAAAAAACACAAACATGTGGAGGCTAAACAATATGCTACTAAACAACAAATGGATCACTGAAGCAATCAAAGAGGAAATCAAAAAATACCTAGAGACAAATGAAAATGAAAACACAATGATCCAAAACCTATGGGATGCAGCAAAAGCAGTTCTAAGATGGATGTTTATAGAATTACAATCTAACCACAGGAAACAAGAAAAATCTCAAACAACCTAAGCTTACACCTAAAGCAATGAGAGAAAGAACAAACAAAACCCACAATTAGTAGAAGAAAAGAAATCATAAAGTTCAGAGCAGAAATAAATGAAATAGAGATGAAGAAAACAGTAGAAAAGATCAATGAAACTAAAAGCTTATTCTCTGAAAGATAAACAAAATTGATAAGCCTTTAACCAGACTCATCAAGAAAAAAGAGGAGAGGGTGCAAATCAATAAAATTAGAAATAAAAAAGGTGAAGTTACAACAGACACCACAGAAATACGAGGGATCATGAGACGACTACAGACAACTATATGCCAATAAATTGGGTTACCTAGAAGAATTTGTCCATTTTGTAGAAAGGTATAATCTCCAAGATGGAACCAGGAAGAAATAGAAAATATGAACAGGCCAGTCACAAGTACTGAAATTGAAACTGTGATTTTAAAACTTCCAACAAACAAAAGTCCAGGACCAGACGGCTTCACAGGCAAATTCTATCAAATATTTAGAGAAGAATTAACACCTATCCTTCTGAAACTATTTCAAAAAATTGCAGAGGAAGGAACATTCCCCAACCCATTCTATGAGGCCACCATCACCCTGATACCAAAATCATACAAAGACACCACAAAGAAAATTATAGGCCAATATCATCGATGAACACAGATGCAAAAATCCTCAACAAAATACTAGCAAACCGAATCCAACAACAATACATTAAAAGGTCATACACCATGATCACGTGGGATTTATCCCAGGAATGCAAGTATTGTTCAATATACGCAAATCAATCAGTGTGATACACCACATTAACAAACTTAAGAATAAAAACCATGATCATCTCAATAGATGCAGAAAAAGATTTTGACAAAATTAAACATCCATTTATGATAAAAACTCTCCAGAAAGTGGGCATGGAGGGATACCTCAACATAATTAAGGCCAAATAAGAAAAACCCACAGCTAACATCATATTCAACAGTGAAAAGCTGAAAACACTTCCTTTAAGATCAGGAACAAGGCAAGGGTGTCCACTCTCACCTCTTTTATTCAACATAGTTTTGGAAGTCCTAGCCACAAGCAATAAGAGAAGAAGAAGAAATAAAAAGAATCCAAATTGGAAAAGAAGTAGTAAAACGGTCACTGTTTGCAGATGACATGACACTATACATAGAAAATCCTAAAGACACTACCAGAGAACTACTGGAGCTCATCAATGAATTCAGTAAAGCTGCAGGATACAAAATTAATACATAGAAATCTATTGCTTTTCTATACTCTAAAAAGGAATGATCAGAAATAGAAATTAAGGAAACAATCCAATTTACCATCACATCCAGAAGAATAAAATACCTAGGAATAGATCTACCTAAGGAGGCAAAAAGCCTGTACTCAGAAAATTATAAGACCCTGATGAAAGAAACTGAAGATGACACAAACTAATGGAAAGATATACCATGTTCTTAGAATGGAAGAATCAATATTGTCAAAATATACTCCCCAAGGCAATCTACAGATTCAGTGTAATCTCTACCAAATTACCAATGGCATTTTTTTGCAGATCTAGAACAAAAAATCTTAAAATTTATATGGAAACAGAAAAGACAGCAAATAGTCAAAGCAATCTTGAGAAAGAAAAACGGAGCTCGAGGAATCAGGGTCCCTGACTTCAGACTATACTATATAGCTACAGTAATCAAAATAGTATGGTACTGGCACAAAGACAGACATATAGATCAATGTAACAGGATAGAAAACCCAGAACTAAATCCACTCACATATGGTCAACTAATCTATGACAAAGGAGGCAAGAATATACAATGGAGAAGACAGTCTCTTCAATAAGTGGTGCTTGGAAAACTGGACAGCTACATGTAAAAGAATGAAAGTAGAACATTCTCTAACACCATACACAAAAGTACACTCAAAATGGAATAAAGACCTAAATGTAAGACTGGATACTATAAAACTCTTAGAGGAAAACATATGCAGAACACTCTTTGACATAAATCACAGCAAGATCTTTTTCAATCCACCTCCCAGAGTAATGAAAATAAATACAAAAATAAACAAATGGGACCTAATTAAACTTAAAGCTTTTGCACAGCAAAGGAAGACATAAACAAAATGAAAAGACAACCCACAGAATGGGAGAAAATATTTGTAAACGTTGCAACCAACAAGGGATTAATCTCCAAAATATACGAACAGCTCACATGGCTCAATATCATAAAAATAAAACAATCCAATCAAAAAATGGGCAGAAGACCTAAATAGACATTTCTCTAAAGTAGACACACAGATGGCCAAAAAGCACATGAAAAGATGTTCAATACTGCTAATTATTAGAGAAATGCAAATCAAAATTTCAATGAGGTATTACCTCACACCAGTTAGAATGGCCATCATCAAAAAGTCTACAAAAAAAAAATGCTGCAGTGGGTGTGGAGAAAAGGGAACCCTCCTATACTATTGATGGGAATGTAAATTGGTACAGCTACTAAATTGGTACAGCTACTATGGAGAACAGTATAGAGGTTCTTTAAAACACTAAACATAGAGTTCCCATATGATCCAGCAATCACGCTACTGGGCATATATAACCAGAGAAAAACATGGTTGAAAAGGATACATGCACCCCAATGTTCACTGCCCCACTATTTACAATAGCCAAGACAGGGAAGCAAGCTAAATGTCCATCCTCAGATGAATAGATAAAGAAGATGTATGTGTATACATATATATATATATATATATACACACACACACACACACACACACACACACATACATATACAGCTGGAATATTACTCAGCCATAAAAGAATGAAATAATGCCATTTCCAGCAACATGGATGGACATAGTGACTATCATATAAGTGAGGTAAGTCAGACAGAGAAAGACAAATATCTAACAATCTCTCTCATTTGTGGAATCTAAAAAAAAGTGATACCAATGAACTTATTTAAAAAACAGAAACAGACTCACAGACTTAATAAACAAACTTATGGTTACCAAAGGGGAAAGGTGGTGGGAGGGATAAATTAGGAGTTTTGGAAGAACATATACACACTACTATATATAAAATAGATAGTCAACATGGACCTACTGCATAGCACAGGGAAATCTACTCAATTCTGTAATAACCTATATTGGAAAAGAATCTGAAAAAGAATAAATATACATGTATGTATAATTGAATCACTTTGTTGTACACCTGAAATTAACATAATTTTAAACCAACCATACTCCCATATAAAATTTAAAAAAATAGTGATGGAAACTCCTTAGCATTTTTTTACTATAGCATTTTTAAGAAGAATAATGCAAGTTATTTGAATAAGCTTTCAATACTGGGAATTTGGTACTACCAAATATTGGGTTGGCCAAAATTTTCATTTGGGTTTTCCGTAACATTGTATGGAGAAAGAACAAAAATTTTTGCCAATCCAATAAATTAATTATTAAAAAAAAAAACAAGTAGCAGTTGATACCCTCATAAGTCTTAGTGGGATGTATGATTTTTTTCAACTACTGTGGAAAATTCTTGGGCAGTCTTTTGTGAAATTAGATATACACTAACCAATCTCACTCCTATCTATTTACTCAAGAGAAATGAAAACATATGTTCATGTAATGAATTGTACTCAAATTTTCATAACTGCTTCAGTCATAATAGTCAAAAACTGAAAGCAACTATAATTCCTCATCAACTGTTAAATAAACAAAATATTGTATAGGTTTATAAAGAAACAACTGAACATACAGAGAACAAACTGTTAACTCATTGAACAATGTAGATGCGTCTAAAAACTATTATAATAAGTGGAAGAAACCAGATACAAAAGACTACATATGGTATGATTCCAGTTATATGAATTTCTAAAAAAGAAAAAAAATATATAATCATAAAAAGCAGAAGAGTGAACAGGGTTACTACGTGTTTCAGGGCAATTGCATACCCTGAGGTATATTCAAAACTGCACTATTCCAGACTTCCCTGGTGGCGCAGTGGTTGAGAGTCCGCCTCCCAATGCAGGGGACACGGGTTCGTGCCCCAGTCCGGGAAGATCCCGATCCCACATGCCGTGGAGCGGCTGAGCCATGGCCACTGAGCCTGTGTGTCCGGAGGCTGTGCTCCGCAACGGGAGAGGCCACAACAGTGAGAGGTCCGTGTACCGCAAAAAAAAAAAAAGAAAAAGCATGTAATTCCATCCCTACTTTCTTTCCTTCTATTTCTAGAGAAATAGCTATAATCCTGAAGTTGTTACATGTTCTTCACACCTATATTCTTACACTTTGTATTCATAGTAAGAAATAACCAAGTTATAGGTCTTAACACAAGAGACTATTAAACAGTTAAAATAAATTAACTAAATCTACATTTTTCAAGAGATCATCTTTAGAACTTAAATTAGAAGAAAAATCAAGTAATGAATGTATAATAATAACAATTCCAATGTATTTTAGGCTTTTTCCTATCTACTAGGCACTGTTCTAAGCACTTTACGTATATTAACTCATTTAATCCCAAGAACAGCCTGGTTTACATATGAGGAAAGTGAGGCATAGAGAGATGAAGTGTTTTACTGAAGATCAAAGTGCTAGTGATTTAGTTATACACACTCTGTCTGTCCCCAAATTCTGAGCTCTTACCCACTCTATTATGTGTAAATATAGTTTTGACCTAAACTGCTGTAACAAATAGACAAATAGATACAATAGAAATTGTATCTTATTTGGATAACAGTGAAGAACTAATGTTTCAGGTTAGCCTGGTGAATGAGGTGAGGGGGGTAGGTAGGTATTCAGTGTTTCAGGAACTTAGACTTATGGCAAATCAACCATCTTCAAAAACTGGCTTCCAAGATGGCTCTGGCAATCACAGTTGAACAGAAAGAGAAAGAGCACAGAGGACAACACAGGGTATAAGAGCCAGGCCTAGGAGTGGCAGGCATCATTTCCACCCACATCCCAATGACTAGAGTTCAGTCATGTGGCCAAAGTACCTAATATGAAAACTCCTTTGAAGAGCTTGATTTTTAACCTCTCAGTTTTTTCTGCTGTTCACTATCCCATTTCCTGAACACTAGTCACTGGCAAAAAGCACACAAATAAACGCACTAAAAGGCAAGTAATATATTTAACTAAATCCCACTTAGAGAATAGAGAAATTAGCTAATATAACCTCAATCGGCTTGGCAAATGCATTTTGGATTCTCTTTCTGATTCACTACCTTAAATTTTTTGTATTTTCTTTTTCCTAATTTTGACAGTTGAAATTTTTGTCTTTGTTAACTCATTTTAAATCTATGGTGGGATGTTAACCTCATCTTGGCTGAGCCCTTAAATCCACTATCTCAAGTTTTGGCGGAAAATTATCTTTCACAAGTCACTCTAAACTTACTTCCTTCATATATCCTTCCTACAGAAAATCCTTCATATAAGCAATCTTGGGTTTTTGTCCCCACTCCACCCCTGCCCATGAGAAAAAAAAAAAAAAAAAATGTTCTCATTCTTTTCATTTCTCTCTGTAAAAACTGAATGCTCTTAAATAAGTTCTTAAATAAATTTCCAGCTTCTTCATACCTTAGTCTCTAACAGCATCAGAGAACCTAGCTCCAATAACTCATTTCTTAAATTATCAAACATTTATTTGGTAAAATCTGTGCACCAAAGGCTTTGTGCTTGGTGTCAGAGTTACAGAGGTGTGGAAGACATAGTAAAGAGCATAGAAGAGGGTCTCTGAATGGCAACTAGAGATGTAAAAGAGAATTCACTCTCTCTGTTTAACTGTCTTTTGAGCTGGAACATCAGTCTTCTGCTGCCTTCGTATTCAGACTGGAACCTACAGCAGGGCTTTTTGGTTCTCAGGCCTTTGGACTTGGATTGGAACTATACCATTCACTCTCCTGGGGCTCCAGCTTGCCAACTGCCAATCTTGAGACTTGCCAGCCTCTGTATAACATGAGCCAACTCCTTATAATAACTCTCTTCATCACTGTGTGTATGTGTGTGTGTACATATGTATATAATCTTATTGGTTCTCTGGAGAACCTTGACCAGTACAATACAGTGTCCAATAATGGTACAATTTACAATGCCATAGCAATCCTTTCTTTATTTATATTCATTGCATGCCTAGATGGTCATCTGGTAAGAATAATGTAGAATGTAGAGGTAAATAAAAAATTTTTTTAATTACATTAAAAAATTTCCCTGTTGCCAAAGGGAAAATTTTGAATGCTTTCTTTGTCTCCTTGTATCTGCCTAGCTCTATAAAAAGGTTACATTATTTTTTCTTTGTAATTTCTTTAGGGATTGCCTGTGATGTGTATCATACATTAAAGTTTATTCAATGATAAAACTGTTTTCTTTGTTTCCTATATTTTGTGGCGAGGAATCTTTGGTTTGGTAGATTTTATTATTTATTACATTCTCCCAAAAAGAAAAGAATCCTTCTTGTATAGAACAATATATTAGATAGCTTATGAGACACCATTCAGTTATAATATCTGATACCTCAAAGTTCAAAAGATCTATGCTAATGTATAATATTATACAACATATTTTTAAAGGTGTATTTCCAAGATGGCCATAATAAAATTTCCTATTCCTAATTTTTTCCTGCTAAGAAGATTTTCATACAAAATGTTCAGAGTGTCAATTGTCTTATTTTAGCTTCCCATAACAAACTGCATGAAAAGCAAGATGCACTAAAGGAAGAACTGTTCCATTTTCAAGTAGAATTTAGTGGAAAACATAAAAGAGCCAGTGTTTTCTGGAAATAAACATGAAATTGTTCTCATCTGCAGTCTCCTCCAACAAGCAACTATCAAAGTGAAAAAAGTTTCCAGTGCAAAGATTAAATCCATAGTGCTCCAAGGGTAATGATCAAACCAAAGGTCTGCAAGATCCTTTGTTAAGATGCCAAAAAGATTTAAGGAGGTGCCTTCTAGAACCCTTTTGCTAGGCAAATGGGCTTCTAAGAGTCCACTAGGTCCACGTTTTAAGAAAATTGTCCCACAACACCCTGAATCAAAGCAGAGAGATTATCTCAAAGAGATTTGTAGGTATGGGTTTGCCAAATGGAGTGAATTTGTAATTTTATACATACAAAATCCACAAAGTTTTAAAAGAACATATATTTATGGGCTGAAAGATATAGGCATTTTGAAACACGTGAAAGCCTTTCTTACATAAACGGAAGTGGACAGAGTTCAAAGTAATAAAGAAGGATTCCCAGGGAACAGAACCCCCCTAATCAAGAAACCCACAAAATTTGCCAAGCTGGATTTTAGAATTGCCATGGACCAATGATTTCTATGTGACTCTGTCTCTCTTCCCCTTATGTGTGTTTTTTGAGTTCATCCTGTTTTGTTCTCCCCCATTATATGTTGGATGAAGGAAGGGCAAATTGTTTTTTTAGTCTGTAAGTCTTTGGATTAAGAGAAGCTACATCCAGGGAGCTACACCTTAGGTACCAGCCCTGAGAAGCATCATCCACAAATTGACATGATTAGATGATGAGATGACAGAATTCAAGCCAATGCTGTGATGGGATGAGACTTTTGGGGGAGAAGTGAGAATTTTTCGCATGGGAAGGATTTAAATATTATGGCCAAGAGAGCAGAGAGTGCTAAACTATGATTTCAAAGATAGCTACAACAATATCTCTCATTCCACAAGATTTTCTGCAATGTGATATTAACATTTTTCCATCATAATAATTAAATGTATAGATTGATGCAAAATTAAGAAAATATATATGCCACATACTTACACTGGTATCCTAAATCCTAAATTAAACTATATCCATTGTTGATAATATAAATGAGAAAAAAAAGAAGATATCAAAACAAATGTTTTTGATATAGTTAATGATTGACAGTATTTCAGTTAATCTCTACAACATAAATATTTAGCACTCGTATTTTTAGTGTTTCTATAATGGATATATGATAAACATTTTAAAAGGCAAAGAAATTGTGACAAACTACATACTGTTTCTAGTTGAGTACTTTTTATTTTGTACATAAGAATATTTCTTATTCTGTTTTAATTTCTCCTTTTTATTTCTTATTATTTCTAGTTGTTTATTCCTGTTTCCTTTTTAAAATCACCAAATTTTATTTATGCATTTCTATTTTTCCTAGCTTATCTCCATGTTTTCCACTATGCTTATTACTATGCTAAAATATGGCATAAAATCTGATACACAAACACAAAACATGAGTTTCTAATGCTAACATTTCAAATTACATTAAAAAATCAGGAATGAAATATTATCCTTGAAACAATCTATAAAAATTTTTTTTGTTAATTATTCTCTGATACTGGACAAGCTATGCTTTCTGGGGCTTCTTTCTAGTGTTGTAGTTCATGTTTAGATTCCATGAGGCAAAATCCTGTCTCATTCTTTGGGAGTGACAGAAATGCAGTCAGTTTCAAGAAAATAATTTAGATTTCAAAAACTATGTAAATGCAGGTAAAACTATATATATTTTTATATTTACAATATTCAAAAGGAACTCAGCCTCTCAGTAGTAAAGCAACTTACTTTGCCAAATATTATACATTAAATGTTTGAGAAAAAGGTGTTTTGGACAAAAAAATAACCAAGGGAGCTATATGGTAAGCAAAATTTCAAATTTCCATTGAATTCTACCTAAGGAGTTTGGTTGAAAAAACAGATGAAGTAATTTACTTTCTTTAGCTCATTAACATCTGTATATATCAACAAGTAGCTATTGTCCATATGAACCTAAATACTTGCAGGCTCTTTTTTACTTAAGTTTCACCCTTATAAGAGGAGAGAACTATTTTGTATGCTCTCTGTAGATTGCATGGACATATTAAATAAATACTCGAAAATGATTTACATATACACATACACACATATATATGTTGAAAAATCAGAGAGAGACCAAATGTGTTTTATAAATTATACATGACTAATATTAGTAAAGGCAAATTTCTTCAGTACTGTCATTTTCTACTTTTATTACCGTAAACATGAAAACATCTTCAAAGAACCAATTTATACACCCAAAAATGAAGAAAGTGTTTCAATCAGAATATATTGTAAAGGGAAAGCAAAAAATAATCTGCAATTTTTCACTTGATTTTAACAATTGTAAGTTCTTGCCTACACAAATATAGAGTTTTAACAGTTAAACAGAATGTCTTTTGTACCTCCAGGCAGACAAAATAGAATAGTCTGAGGAAAAAAAAAAAATTAAACATGCCCCCCAAGACACATGCTGAACTCAGAATCACACAGTGTGCATCTAGTCTCAAAAGACTGTGATTTGCTTTTCAGTCAACTATCTCCTGCTGCTAGAAAAAAAAATGTAAGCTTTGTTTCATAAAGAAGCTTTAACTGGAGAATTACTGCACTGCCATGGTTACCCAGTAAAATATACTGCATAATCTAGAAGGGACCAAGAAAACATTAGGTTTGGAAAATAAAATGATCTTTCTGCTGAAAAGTCATACACATGCCCTCTATGCTTGTATAGATATCTATACAGTTTAATGCATTCCCTTAGAAACATCCTAACTCTGAAGGAAGTTCCCACAGAGCAGTATGTGTATCCCAGCAGTATGCAAATCATTTCTTTTATCTAATAACCTTTTACAAATGTACTTTTTGTTGTTCTTTGACTTTCCTCAAAGGTGAGACTCACCATGGGGCATTCATTTTGTCTGCCAAATATTTTCTTAGAAGTTGTTTTTTTTTCTGCTGCTACACTTTAGCTAGAAGTTCATGACTCCATGAGAGCAAAGAAAGCAACATTTATATTAAAATACTAAGAAAACTAAATTTCTCATGTTTAAGTCCATCTTTTTAAAAAAAGCTTGTGAGTGTTTTACATAGGATAAAGGAAGCATTATTTAGGATGAGTTATACAGGAAAAATAAGTATTATTTAAAATAAAAATAATTAGCTTTGAAGTATTACTTATTTCAGGGGTCCCCAGCCCCCAGGCCGCGGACTAGTACCAGTCCGCAGCCTGTTAGAAATGGGGACGCACAGCAGGAGGTGAGCGGGGGCAAGCGAGTGAAGCTTCATCTGCTGCTCCCCACGCTCGCATTACCACCTGAACCATAGCTCACATCACCACCTGAACCGTGGCTTGTATTACCGCCTGAACCATCCCCCACCTCTATCCGTGGAAAAACTGTCTTCCATGAAACTGGTCCCTGGTGCCAAAGAGGTTCAGGACCGCTGACTTATTTCCATTACTTCCCAAGAATTATGGATAATCCAAACAGAAAACAGTATATGCAGGCAGCGTATACAATTCTACTTGCCAATTT
Source organism: Phocoena sinus (assembly GCF_008692025.1). Classification (NCBI taxonomy): domain Eukaryota; kingdom Metazoa; phylum Chordata; class Mammalia; order Artiodactyla; family Phocoenidae; genus Phocoena; species Phocoena sinus. Next base: position 123,766,914 of record NC_045767.1, on the reverse strand, counting down.
GACCTAAATATAGAAACTAATTATACAGAATTGTTGATAAACACAGCCTTTAATTACACGTCCAATTACAATCATTTCACTACAGTACCTAACTAGTAATTTAATAAATGTGAATTATTTAGCATTATTGATCAGGTTACATAAACAAAATATGTAACATTGATATAAATGCTCCAGTTAAGTACTAATATAACAGGAAAAAGCAATACTTTCCTACCCTACCATATGTTTTCCAAATCATTTTTCAAATTTTGAGTAATCATTTAGCAAAAAAGTCATCTAATTAATAAAGGTATACTTCTATCTAAAGTCTTCAATTTAAACAAACATACATTTCTGCTAATCTCTTTGTTAGCTAATTAAATTAATTTGAATTATGTTACACTCATTACTTAGAAACTATAATTAAAAGATTGTCATGCTGAGTTAAAACTTTAAAAAATTTTAGCAGTATAAACAGTAATACTCCAAGAATCCATGGCACATTACTTTGTCTTCTTTTTGCAACACTCTTAGAGAGCTAATGTACAGTATGTCTGTCAGGGAAGTGCATGATTTTGAAATATTGATAAGGAAAACACAAATTAGCAAGCTATCACTATAAATTTTTCCATTCTTATCATATTCATGTACATATTTTTCTGATTCCTATATTTTTCATTATCCCTATGTTTTCTGTTATTTATTCCATTTCTCTTGTTGCCCCAGTGTAATTTATCGATGCTGAGGTTTAATAAATTTTAATGGTGAACAGCCTGGGAAACAGTTCTCCTGACCATGTGCAGGAAGGGGAACAGGAAGAAGCAGTTACAGACAGCGCTTACTAAATGTACCCTGGAGAAAAATCAGAATCCCACAGACCTTTTCTCTTTCCTGAAAACGTGGGTATAGAATTAGGGCATGTGTTTATTAAATAAAGGAATTTTAACAAAGAAATAGTCAGTTTAGTCTTTGTGGGTCCTTTGTGGGTTAGGCACTCTCAAACAATGACTTCATTTTCATTTCTGAAGCAAACCATGCTGTCCACCTTTAACTGGTGGACTTTTTAATTTGCAGAGAATGTGTTCATGAGGAGTAATGTTGCTTAAGTGGGTGAAGTATTTTTGAAGGTATGCGTAATTTCCATGTAAGGTATTAAAAGGTTTTTAACAAAAAGTCCATTTGCAGGACTTCCCTGGCAGTCCAGTGGTTAAGACTCTGTGCTTCCACTGCAGGGGGCATGGATTCAATCCCTGGTTGGGGAACTAAGATCCTGCATGCCATGTGGCATGGCCAAAAAAAAAAAAAAAAAAAAAGTCCATTTGCTTCTATTTTTATGTTATGCAGCTTAAGATTAAGAAAAATCTCATAAAGATCTGATTTAGCATTTGAGAAGACTGTTTTGTTCCTGATTATAAGTAATACTGCTGAATGTTGCCATTATTTAATTATAAAGACTTCTTATAAATCACAAACCAAGTGCTTTCATGTATAAAGAAAAATGCATAACCATATAGTTTAGGAAAATGTTACTTAGAAATTCTCACAGTAAAATCTACAGCTGGAAAAATAAAAAAGCAGGCTGAACAAAAATATAATGGTCTTGGAACTTACAACAAATAACTGCACATTTTGACTAAAATAAGAAACAATGGAACAAAAACATGCCAATAGCACAGATTGCTGAATTATTTTTAAATATTGCTTCATTTTAAAAAATAAAACAAAATACACAGACTTCCTGTAAAGACAGACAATTGAAACAGTACTGAAAATAATCTCACTCCTTCAGTATTTAACAACATCAAGAAAAGTAGTAAAAACTTACGTCGAAATTCACCAGCAAGACCTAAACAATGAAAGGGAAGAATGAGATGCCCAACCTAAAAAAGTAGTAGCCAACAAAAGAATACAGATGGTCTCAGTTAAAAAAAAAAAAAAAAAGTATAATTTCTTGCCCCATCTCTCTCCAAGAAAGTAATACTTAGGAAATGAGGAATCAAGAAAATCCTGTGAATTTTCATTTATACTTTCTAATTTTGAGCAGAGCCGATTGGAGTGATTCATCTGTCCTGGGAAAATGAGGATAAACCCAAGAAAGTACAAATAACTGCTATGATGCAGGCAAACAGTAGCAGAGTAAGAACGTATCAACAGGAATTTCCATACTCCAGGATATTTTACTGAGTTAAGTAAAAGATCTAAAAACTATGGGAGTTTCACATCTTTAGCTGGGATGAGTGGGCCCTGACATGGCAATTAATAAACATTAAGAAAAAGAACCCAGGTTACACAGCATGAATTACTGTAAGCTGCAGCTAAGATCTAGCCCTTCCACAGTTCATTTGTTCATTCTTTTATTCATTCATTTAACCACTCTTTATTGAGAATCTATTATGCATATGGCACTGTTCCAAGTACTGAAGAAATGGCAGTAAACGAATCAGGCAAAAATATCTAGTTTTATGAAGTTTACATTATAATATTTAGAAACAGTTATTAAAAACAAAACAAATACATCGACAGCTTATTAAAATGTGATTAAACATTAAAGAAGAGAGATAGAGAAGTTCTTGGGGGAAAATGGTGCCAATTGTTAATAGAGTGGTCAGGGAAGTCCTCTGTGAGAAGGTGGCAAGTGAGCAAAGACTGGAAGGAAGTGAGAGAGTGAACCATGTGGACAGGTGAAGGTGAGATCCTAGGCATCAGAAACAGCAGGTACAAAGGTAGGTGTGAGGGACAGCCAGCTAAACAGTGCCACTTACATGGAGTGAGTTGGGTGGAGGTTAGTAGGGGATGACATAAAAGAGTAACTGAGTTGGAGCTTGAGGCAGGTGTATTGCATACGGCCTTATACCATTGTAAGCATTTTTGCTTTTACGTAGAATGAGAAGTAAAGCCATGGAGTGTTTTGAACAGAGGGGAGATTTAATCTAATTTACATTTTAATTAGCATATCATGACTATGGTCGTGGTCTCGAGAATAGATGCTAAGAGGAGCAAGCATAAAAGGAAGGAGACCCATTAGGAAGTTACATCTATAATTCAGAGAAAAGTTGATGACAGTGGTAGCAGCAGAGGTTACAGAAACAGGTGGAAATTTGTATATATTTTGAAAGTAGGGCCAGTAGGATTTTCTGACCAATTGGATGAGGGTGTGAAAGAGATGAATCAAGCCAGAAGTTTGGCTTTGGATATGTAAATTTTGAAATGCCCACTAGACATCCAAGTGGAGGTCTGACATTTGAAGTTTAGAGAAGAGATCCTGACTGGAGGTAAAACATGGGACCTCCATGGACAATGGACCTTTACCTCCATGAACCATGAAGATAGCATTTAAAGTCGTCACCAAGGTTGTGAGATAAAAAAGGAAACCGAAAAGCAGAGCCTAAGAGCACTCCAACTTTAAAAAAATTAGGGAGATCAAAAGGAACTGGAAAAGAAAATTGAAAATGGGTAGTCAGTGAGATAGGATGTTGCTCTGGATGTCAAGCATACAAGTTTCAAGGAGGAAGGAGTATCAAGTACCATGTCATATGCTGCTAATAGGTAAGATGAAGACTGAGAATCCACACTAGATTTAACCACATGGCAGTTACTGCTGGACGTAAGAGTCGTTTCTGTGCAGTAGAGGGTGAAAACCTACTAGGTGCAAAGAAGAATAAAAGGAAAAGAGTTGGGGAAAGTGAGCCCAGAAAATATTTTAAGGAATTTTACAGTAAATGGAAACAGAAACATGCAGCAATGAGGGGAAGAGGGATCAACCAAGCACTTAAAAAATGTGATATACAAGAATCTGTTTGATGTTGAGATGATCTAGAAGAGAAAAACCCTGATGATGAAGAGGGAGAGGAGAATTGCTGAAGAGATGTCTTTGAGTGAAGGAGGACCTGATCTAGTACCTGGTGGAGAGAGGAGGATTTAGGTGCAGGAAAAGTTCATAAATACCACCAAATATGCAAATAGAGACAGTGTGTAGATGAGAGTATTTAGCTTTTAGATATAGTAAAATAGAGAAAATACTCTTTAAAATGTAGAAAAGTGTCAAGGATAATTCAATCACTTGAAGCCAAAGCAAATACAAGATCTGAATAATGCTGCCCATTTTAAGATTTCTAAAAAATGAAAGGAAGAGCATATGTAAACTGTACAAACATACTATAATAGGAAAAAAAGAAAAGAAAGAAAAGGTTAGAGGTGGGAGAGAAACAAAATTAAAAAAAAAAGAATGAAACATCACGTGCAAAATAAAAGCAAATAATTTGAAACATAATCCAAGGACTAAAAGCATATTCTTAAGAACCCTTTGAGATATAGAAGAATTTAATAGAAGAAATTAGGAGTCAATGAGTTGCATCACAGAGATAAAATGAAAGACAACAAAATGAGTTGAAACATACGATTTTACAGCTAAGGAAATTAATTGAGAGCCAAAATATTCAACTTGAATGTACAGATTAGAAACAGTAAGAATCAGAATAAATACAATAAAAGTCAAATCAATGACATAAGAGAATAGTTGAGGCAGTTATAGAAAATCAAGAGAAAATAGAAACATATTAAAGATTCCAGTGAGAGGCCTGCGTATCGAAAAAAAAAAGATTCTCATTGAGAGATGCTGATAAGCAGACACACTAAGATGATCAAATATATGGGTAATTACTTATTAGAAATCTTGTAACTGGAATAAAAAACTTGAAGACATGTAATGCAATAACATTTCTCTGAAGAAATGAAGGGAGAACTGAATCTAAACATGTTACAATATATACCAGAAAGAACTTTAACAGAACATTCAGAAATGCCACAAACTCTGGTTAAACTACTTTGTGCCCATGATAAAGAGTTCCTTAGGCAAACAGGCAGAAAACACAAGTCAACTTCAAGGAGAAATGAATTCAAGCTGGCCTCAAATTTCATCACCACAACATTTATTTCCAGAATTCAGTCAAACATTGTCTTCAAATTTCTGATAATGAAAAAAATGTATGAGTGAATATTATTATTCCCCAACGAGTTGTTTTTTGGACATAAAGGCAAATGACAAACATTCACATACGTGAGACAACACATAAGAGTATCCATGAGTTCATGGATATTTAAAAATTAACTATTCAGTATTGAAGTCCAGACAACCAAAAGATGATTCAAAAATCAAGAATTAAAAAAAAAATGATATAGCTATGGTTATTTAAGGATGATAGTAAATGTTGAATTCACTTAGGGTACTCGGACATACCTTCTAGAAAAATTAGGGTTGTAGGGGAGTCTATAATATAAACCCTGACGAAGAAAAATAGTATCAGCAACATAATTAGAAAGTGGGAGGAATGGTAAAAAGTAGAACTTTAATTTGTAGATCAGGGAGTCAGTACATGTAGATTAAGTTGAAACATGTAGTTAAAAACATTTCTTTAACTGTTGATTTTCTCCTCCATTATATAGTCAGTAGCAGGGACCATGCCTATTTCACTTTCTGTGTAGATTGTCTCTCTCCCTCACTCTCTCTCTCTCTCCCATTGATGCTGAAAGTCTACCATGAGTTCACTGAAGACAGAAAAATTGTGATAGTTAATTCTACTATTTTGTATTCATTTATAACTGAAATAATTATTTATGAAGAGATCCTACTTTATATTATTTGGTTACCAAGGGGATAATTCAATCATAAAGAATTGTAAATATTTGACTCTTTGCTTTTATGTACCTAGTTTTCAGGATGATTAACTAGATCCTTGAAATGCTAGGATGACTCATACCAGATCACAGAACAATTTCTAAATTTTCAGAATTTTTACACACTAGTTTAAAATAGGTCATGGTGGAAATAGTCAAATAGTATCAGGAGGACTTACAGGTAATATATTTATTGATAATTTAGATTTGTTTCCAATGATAAGACACCATATTTTTCAATACCTTAAAAAATACTCATTTGAAAACAATTAGAACAGCAAGGAAAAAATATATTTCAAAATGTATCACTTATTCATAACTGCCACCAATATACTTGTGTATTTCCTTATGTTTTCAGTATATATGTTTTTAAAATTAAAATGCAGCTTATAATTTTGATTTTCATACTTTTAAGTATCCAATAAACAACATTTGAATAAACTAATACGCTAAATGGAAATAGCATTGTGTGCAACTGTTCTGAATTTGTTGGGTATTTAAATATTTTTAAAATATTTACAATTATACAAAATTATCTGAAGAATATTTTTGTGTACTTTTTTCCTATTTTCTGGTTATTTCCATAAAATGTATCCTAGAATTGAATTATATAGGAAAAGGATATTAACTTCTTTAGGATTATTACATACAGCTAAAACTGGTCTATAGCTTATATTCAACAGATTCTGGTTTTGATATCAAAATTACACTTCCGCGTTTAAATAAGCTTTATAGATCTTGTGGCGGGGGGAGTGGGGAAACAAAGAACATCATAGAAAAATGAGAAAAACTGAAAAAGTATCCATGAGAAATAATGTGAGAAAATAATTATCTCTGAAAGTTTTAAAATTTTAAGCTATGTTCCACATAACCAATTATTATATTCAATAGAAAAAATAATTTTTTATTAAACTTTCTATTCTCTAGGATCTTAAAGTCTGAATGTTCTCTTTCATCAATCTATATTGTCGTTTGAAAAATAGGAAAACAAAAGTCAAAATCAAATATAATGCAGCAGATTAGTAACAAAAGTGCTTATATGGAATTTCCTATGGGATTGTTAAAATGTACACAAAATAAAACAAACAAACAAAAATGTGCTTGAGGTTTTAGTTAAAGAGAAAGCATTTTGCTTTCAACTAATAGTTGAATGCCAAAAGAAAAACCTGTTATGTCCCAGGAACTATTCAATAGCAATTGTAATATAATATGTTTTTACATTTTACAATCCTGTAAGGAAGTTATTGTTGTCACCATGTTAAAGATAAAGCAAGGCCAACATTCATAGGAATTAGGCTTGCTCAAAGTAGCAAAGCCAAAAAATGGAGGTCTGAAGCCCATACACAAAAGGACAGTCACAAATGGTGATATATTCCAAAGGTGTTTCTTCATTTAGATAATTTGAGTTGGATCTTTAGCCAACAAGCTGCTAATAAAACAAGTCTGCCCTCAAGTACTCATCCAACCAGAGGTCAAAGCATTTTCTCAAGATGAACCCAAAATATGCAAATGGCCCCCTCTCCCCAAGCAACATTCCTCCCATTTTCAGATTACCTTCCAGTGCTCTTTGCTCATTATCACCCCTATAATGAACAGCATCAGCAAATATGTAATGTTCAAGACACTTAACTTATCTAACCCAGAAGATGAAAATAGAAGTTGACAGTCCTTGACATAAGATTTCTGGGCATAATGGTTACTGAAAGGATAATAGTTGAAAAGAAAGGAAAACTACAACAAAAAAGCAAAGAGTGACTCAGGTACAGAGGGGTTAGGGTGAGAAAGGCAGATTTAATTGGTTACATGCTGGCAAATGCAAAAGTCCTGAGTTCTTGATGGCATTGTTTCAACCAGTGTGCACTGAAACTGTGCACTGATTTTGTTCTAATGATGAATTATCTATTGTGAATATGTAATTTCAGCACCTTGTCTATAATAATTGCACATATTTTGAATAATCCACTTTGCATTTCTTGTTCCTCATCTCAAAATGCAAAAATCAGCTAACCATAGGTCAGTACTACTGTGTTGTGTACCTCCAGGTAGCACATTGCATTCTAACTAAAGGCGACCCTGGAGTTGTGCAATAAGCAAATCCTACCTTAGATATTCACATTCATTTTGAGGAGGTTTTTATATAAAATTGACTAGCTACTATTTTTACAGATATTTTCTCCTTGTTATCATTGTTAGCAATTATGTAGTTTTTAAAGGCAATGTGTTCAGTGCAGCAAATAAAATATTTCCTAGCATCTGGAATATATATGTTCTTCTGTATAGAGTGTTCATTCATTCAGCAGACTTTTAAAAAAATCTCTAACATGTTCCACACAATCAGGATACAAAAAACGAATAAGACACTCTCATGGTCCTCGAGAAGCATCTTAACTTGAGCTTCAAATCACATAACTAATTTGCCTTTTTCTGATTAGATACTCACCAAACTACCTTTCAATTATAATAGTTGCTCACATGGCACCTAGGGAGAAAATGTGCTTGCTAGAAGACTAAGTGTTTGGTTCCCTGGATAGTCGTATTTCTTGCCATGAATTTATAGACTGGCACCTTGATTATAATTAGGCTTTGCAGGTAGCTTTCCTTATTTGGTACCTTTAGAAATTACAGTTCTTATTGTAAGTTGATATTTGGGTTTTATATGTCATTTTCCTAAGCTTGGTTAACACAAGTTTGCCTATGAATTTAACGTGTTTTTGGTGTACTAGAAAATAAAATTTCTTAAAGAGAATAGCTGAGACTCAGGCCCTGGGTGATGGTAAATATACTAGGGTAGTGCCACATTTAAAAACTTCTTGGAAATAACCCACCTAAGCTTCCCTAATTAACCCACCTCTTCCTTTAGATTAGTTGAACCAATTACATATTTGATAGTAAACAAGTTAAAATATTAGTTTAAATATTAAGGTTTCTGCACCAATTAACAATTTATGCATATAAAATTATAGTTCTAAACAACTTGACTTTTTTCTCTTAAATATTTATATATTTCCTTTGAATAACTATCTACTAAGAGCATATTTAGCTGACTGCTTCTCCTTACCCTACTACCTGTAATCCAGAGAAGTAGAAACTATAAAAATAAGCAACATATTTTCAAATAATTCATGGGTCAAAGAAAATCAGAATGCAAATTAGATAACATTTTGAATTGGATGATAATGAAAATGCAACATATCAACAAAAAATCAACTCAGTATTATTGTGCTACTCAAAATAGTTTGCTGTTTTCCATTTCATTAACTAGTTTTTTCATTTGAAGAACATTTATATTCTATATATTTAGAAATTTAAAACCATATTTTATAGGCTATTAACAAATCATTTACTTCAAAGGGAGATAATATTGGAATAAAAAGAAAGTAGGAAGATTTATAGAAAGTCCTTCAAACCTGACTTCTGATATATTTATATTATCACATTATCACTCACTCACTAATCCCTTATGATTTGTTTTCTTTCCTAAC